>NW_022885422.1:0-16458 GCF_011952205.1 Bombus bifarius
ACAATTGTTCAATTACAGACTCCGGTGTTCTTTCATCTCCGACATATATATATTTTTTACATTTGTAGTTGCGCACAGATTTTATTAAAGAAAATTGTTAACAATGTGTTTTCATGATTTATTTCTCGCGACTGACTTCCATTAATCCCTAATATTCCTGTCGCCATACGCGTGTAAATCTAACATGGCTGCTCATAAATGTCATCAGTAAAGTTATAGTGACGGGTCTTTAGTTTTGCTTGATATCGAAGTAATTTTCCGTCTGAGGCTCGTTTTTTCTTATTCTACCGCAATTAGAACATTTATTTATTAATATTGTTTTAAAGTGACAAAAGTATTGTTCGTGTGAATATACGTATATATATATTTATGTTGTGTGTCATTTTAATATGGCTAATGTTTTGTAATTCTTCGATTGCGTTATTTATTGTTTTGAGTAGTTTATTTTATAGAGTATTCGATAATATAAAACATACGCGCACACATACATATATATATATATATATATATACACGTATTCATATGCATATTTCTCCTGGCAGTGTAGTATTCATACGAAATGAAATGTCAATTATTTATTTATCCTTTACCGGAATGTAGGCTAGTTTTAAGTATGTATCTTAGATTATCGATTTGAATCAATAATGTAGAATGCGCATACATTAATAGTAGTTTAGTTTAGAATATAATTTATATATTTATATATAGACATGGATGTTCCGTAATATAGTTCTTATTTTATAATTCCTTACCGGAATGTAGGCTAGTTTTAAGTATGTATCTTAGATTATCGGTTTGATAGAATTCGCACACATATATATATTTCTGACAATGTAACCTTCATTTCTTTAATAATACAATATTGTATGTTTTATGTATTCGTTAAACTATTAGTTTTTGACTTCATGTATACTTATATTTCATAAATTGATAATATTGTATTTATTGCATAGTATTGGAAGCACTGTCTCTAATATTTACTAGGTTATTACTCTAAGTTCGGCATATATGTGTTCGGCATGTATATGTTTATACTTATATGTAACTCTCCAAATTGATTGATTGAAATATATTTATATATATATATATATATATATTCCTGGCGTTTCAATTATTTTCCCCTTTTGTAGTTATTCTTATTTCCTGGTTTATTTAGAATTGTGTGTATATGTATTTTGTTTATTGGTTGGATCCGTTAATCGCCCTCGTTTTGTTAATCCTTCCTTTCGTTTCGTAGTGCCGTGTGTTCGTTTGTGCATTCAAATCCTTATTCGCGTGTTTTGTATAGAATGGTTTTCTTGTTCTTGTTACGGCGCGTGCGGAGCGCGGGACGTGACATCCCCGCCCTTGGAGTTCAAATTTCCAAAGGAAATTTGACTGATGGTATCTCTGAGTTCGCTCAAGGCGGACGTAGATGTCGTTGGTAGTTGATGACTACCGGTGTTATCGATATCCCTTGAGGTTGTGCTGTTTGATCATCGATATTTCGTCTTCTTTTGAGGTATAGTAGCGGGTGGGTGACTGAGCCGCATATTGCTCCTAATAGGGCGATTCCGCATTCGTAAGTTTCACGTAACTGGTATCCGTGTGCGGCTATATATATTATTGTCTTGATTAGTTTAAATATTGCGAGTATTCCAAATATTGCTGCACTGACAGTTCCAGATTCCATAAAACCAGTCCATAAGCTTGATACGGTATTTTTCGCTATTGTCGTTAATGTGTTTTGTCCATCATTCCCAGGATGTTTACTGTTCCAGGGACGATTGTTTTTCCTGTTGCTCCTCTGGCCAATGCGTTCAAGACTGCAGATTTTCTGCCGGGAACATGACGTGGTCCCGTAGTGCATCGAGGTCTTTTGGGTATATATTCCGCTCGTGGCCAACGACGATGGTGCTGAATATCGCCACGTTTGGCGCACGTCCGGGCGGAGTTCCTGTGGTGCGATTCCTTTGCCAAACGGGTAGTTCCGAGTAGCATTTTGTTGTATGTCGTACCTTTACTTGTACCGGGATGCATTTGACTATATGATTTGACTATATATTTGACCGCTCCTCCTGCGATCAATGTTGAGAAATGTTAAGTTGGTATGATCGCTGCTTACTACAAGCTAAGTTGGTACGACTTCTAACGACGCTCTTTTGTCTTAGAAGTCGACCACGGTGTTCTATTGACTTGGAGATTCCTGTGTGGTAAGACGTGTTATAAGACTGAAATATATTGGAGAAAACGAATCTAAGTGAATCGTTATTTTATAAACCCAAAACCTTATTAAATAACAATCAAAGCCATGTGTCCTGGGTTTTGCTTATCGTGTATGCAAATTCGTCGGGCGGTAAGTTTGCCAAGCTTAAAGCGTTCTCTATTAGTTTCTTCTGTGTGGTGTATCTTTGCGTCAGTGTATCATGGTATAATGTTTTCATTTCTCGAGTTTATCAGAAATAGGAATAACCTTTTATAGAAAAAGAAAATTTTATATTTATATATATTATATTTTTTTTCTTTCCTTTTTTTTCTTCTTTTTTTTCTTCTTCCCCTTTTTCTTTTTTTTTGTTTTTTTTTTATTGTTAAAACCTTTGTTTTATTTTAGGTTTTACGTACTTGTTATCAGTGAAAATAAATATTATGAATACTACTTGGATTGGAATTATATACATATATGCGTACAAAATCCATTTCTACATGTTAGATATAATAATATAACAATACTACGTAGATTAATACATAATAAAATATCCTTTTACTCCGGTTATATTTATTACTAACTCTCAATTAATCTATCTTAATTATTTTCTAACCACTTTCTATATTTATCAGCTATTTTATTTCTTCTTGTTAATCTGCGAAATCCATGCATGTACACTTCCTTGTATGGTGATTGATTGTTCACGAGGTAAGTTGCACTTTCACTGTTTTCGTTATTCGTTGAACTAACACGTTTTACATTCAAACAGTAATTGGAACACTCGTAATAAACTTCTTTTCTTTTTCCAAGTTTCCGCTATCTGTGTCGTTCGACGAACAGTGCCACGCCTCCACAGCACCGTTATAACATTTAGCGATGCTGCTCTTTGCATTAAGGCAATTGAAGTTAATTCGTTCGTTTATTTTCAGCTGGTACATGGTGTTCCGCAAGCAGGCAGCCATAACCTATTTTGCATGTAGACCTTCTTGTATGATGATTACTTGTTTACAAGGTAACTTTCACTTCCCCTCTTTTAATTATTTATTGAATCGACATGTTGTATATTCAAACAATAATTGGAGTACACATAATAATTTTCCCTTTTCCTTTTTAGGTTTTCGCTATCTGTATTATTCGACGAACAGTGTTACACCTCCTTTTGATTTATCCATAATATAGTTATAACATTTAGTAACCTTGTATTTTGCACCGAGACAATTGAAACTAATTTATTCACTTATTTTAGGTAGCTGTCATACATTGTGTTCCATGAACAACGATCCATAACCTATACTTGCACGTACACTTTCTTGTATGTTGATCACTTGTTCACAAGGTAACTTTCACTTTCACTAGTTAATTGTTCATTGAGTTAACACGTTTTATATTTAAGCAATAATTGAAACACGTATAATAATTTTCCTTTTTCCTTTTAGGTGTTCGATATCTGTATTATTCGACGAACAGCACTATAACATATACTACCGCACTACGTTGCCCACTGAAATCGCTTTATTCATTGCTTATTTCGATTATGCGCTAGTTTTAACTTGTTTAAATGCACCGTTCGCGGAATCCCTTTTACTTCGATCTTGACGTTTTGGTTCTGCAAGATTTCTAGCACTTTGTATGGTCCAGTATATTGATCGGAGAATTTTCCTTTACTGGGTTCTTTTAGTAAATATATCGAATCTCCTATTTTAAGATCTTGGGGGTTGATTCGTCGGTCGTAATATTCTTTTGATCTTAGTTTGGATTTTATCAAATTTTCTCTTGCCATTCGTTGTACGGTGTTAATTTTATCGAACAGATCTTCGAGATATTCTGCGTAAGTTGGTTCCATGTTCTCTTCGATTATTACTTCACCAGTAGGTTCTCTGGCTAGATGTCCAAAAACTAATTCGTGCGGGGAGAATTTCGTTCCTTCGTGTACAGAGGTATTATAGGAAAACATAGCTAATTCTACCCATTCGTCCCAATTTTTGGAATTTTCAATGTATAATTTGAGATATTCTATCAGCACGTGGTGAGATCTTTCGATTGAACTGTTACTTTGTGGATGATATGCCGTCGTGGTATATTGTTTGATGCGGAATCTCTTTGCTACTTTCTTCATTAGTGAGGATGTAAAGTTCGTTCCTTGATCAGTGAGAATAGCTCTCGGTGACCCGAAACGACAAATAAATCGCTTTACAAAAACGTCCGCTATCTCGGCTGAAGAGATTCCTCCTAGTGGAATCCCAATTGAGTATTTTGTTAATAAGTCTTGGATAGTTAATATATATTCGTTTCCCTTTTGGGTTTTTGGTAATGGACCTATAATATCCATACTAACCTTATCGAACGCTTTACCTGGTGTGTCTGTAAGTACCATTGGTTGCTTTGCTTTTATTCTTGTGAGTTTCTTCAATTGACATTCCTTACATGTTCTTACGTAATCTTGAATTTCCTTTTTCATATTTTCCCAATAGTAATGTTGTCGTATTCTTTGATAAGTTTTTGTTATTCCTTTGTGTCCTGCTACGCTTGATTCATGTTTTTCTCGTATTATGTTGTTCCGCGCTTCCACAGATGGGGTAATTACTTCCCCAGTGCAAATGGTGATGGTTAAGGTTTTTTCCATAAATATTTCCTTTAATTTTCTGATTGTATATCGCCAGGGTATTTCCTCCAAGTTTCCTTTGCTAATGCTGAACGAAGTTAACTGTTTTTCATTTACTGCGTCTAATAGAGATCTTAGCGAGTTTAATAAATTTTCTGGTGTTATTGGAATATTTCTATTTTCCTTTATCGGTAGGAATACAATGTATTTTCCAGAATCGTAATTCAATCTTGCTTTTTCTAACATTAAATCTTCATAACGAGGTAATTTTCCCGTTTCCTTCATTTCTAAGGCTCCTTTATCTATCGGATTGCCATGTATATCTATAAATACTACTTTATGGTCATTTACTCTCGCAATTGAGTCTCGGGTTTCTGAAATTCTTAGTTCCGCAATTATCGTAGGTCTCGTGTCCTTTTCTCGTTGTTGAATTAGTTCTGGAATTACAGTGGAGGTCTCTTTTTCGCTTGTTGTATCCGTGCCTTCTTTTTCTCGATTGGTTATTTCTCTATCTGTACTTACATCGATTTCTGCTAATGCTTGGTCTAAATATTTTATGGGGGTTTCTTCTATTGTAAAATGTTTTCGGGTAAAACCCTTTCCTTGATTTTTAGAATCACTGGATTGAGGCAAGACGTGTGGTTTAGCTTCGAATATGGGAGAGTCTTCGGTTGACGTATCTATTTCGAATCTTTTTGAGACAGGATAGCGAATCGGTGAGACTTCCTCTCTCTTTCTGATTGGTAAACAAACTTCCGGAGGGTTCCTAGATAATGCGTCTGCGTTTGCGTTCGCCCTGCCTTCTTTGTATACAATATCAAATTCGAAGTCCGATAACTTTAATTTCCATTTCCAAATTCTTGAAGTAGGATCTTTGATAGAATGCATCCACACTAAAGGTTTGTGATCGGTTACGATGGTAAACTTTCTTCCGTAAAGATACGGTCGGAAGTGCATTGCGCTGTAAACAATTGCCAGACACTCCTTTTCTATGGTAGAGTAGTTTTGTTCGGCGGGATTTAATAGCCTTGAGGCATACGCAATCGGCAAATCCTTTCCGATTGGCCCTTGACTCAGTACACCGCTTATTGCATATCCTGATGCGTCTGTAGTAAGGTTAAAGGGTTTAGAAAAGTCTGGATATTGCAGGATGGGTTTCGTCACTAACGCTGTCTTTAAATTATTGAATGCGTTTTCTTGATTTTCTGTCCATTTAAAGGGAGTGTCTTTCTTTAATAGTTGTGTCAATGGTTTCGCGACCTTGGGGAAATCGGGGTATAAATCTTCTGTAATATCCTGCTAGTCCCAGAAATTGTTTGATATTTTTCGCCCTCTTTGGTCGTGGAAATTTTGATACGGCTTCGACTTTCTTTGGGTCGGGTTTCACGCCATCCTCACTAATTATATGTCCTAAATAATTCACCTCGTGTCGTAAAAATTCGCACTTATCAGGTTGTAATCGTAATTTAGCTTTCCTCAGTCTTTCCATTAATTTATTAAATTTAATTTCGTGTTCTTGGAGAGACGTGGAATAAATCACTATGTCATCCAGATAGACGAATAGTTCTATTCCTTGCAGACCAGATAATATTGAATTCATCAAACGTTGAAATGTTGCTGGGGCATCTTTTAATCCAAAGGGCATTCTTTTGAATTGAAAATGCCCGTATGGTGTCGAAAATGCAGTTTTGTGGGCATCTTCCTGTGACATACGGATCTGGTGAAAGCCCGATGCCAAGTCAAACGTGGAAAAATATTTTGCACTTCCTAATTGATCCAATATTTCTGTAATGTTGGGTAGTGGGAAGGCATCGCCAATCGTTTTATCGTTCAATTTTCTATAATCGATGACTAATCTCCAGCGCTTATTTCCTTGCGAATCGGGTTTTTGGGCACAATCCATAACGGGGAGTTATATGGAGATATTGATGGTTCCACTACGTCCGTATCTAGTAGTTCTTGGACCTGTCGATTTATTTCTTCTCGATGTATTGGTGGATATCGATACTGTTTAGTATTGATGGGTATATTATCCGTTGTAATTATCCTATGTTCCAGAACTTCGGTTGCTTCCAATGTATCTCCTGGAATATGAAACCTATCTTGATTATTACGAATCAATTTTTTAGCATTTTCCTTTTCTTCTGCGTTCAAATGTTCGAGTCGTGGTAACTCATTTATTTTATCGTATCTACTTTCCTCCGATCTTAGAACTGTATTGCACGCTGTCCTAGGAAGCGGGTGGCGGGGGGGGGGGATTTTCAAATTCTTTAATTACCATCGTTGGTGTTGTAAATACGTAATCTCTCGAAGTAGTATTTATTACTCTTATGTAACCTTTTCCTTTATGATTCCTCACAACTGCATTACCAAAATAGATTCCCTTGTTCGGCTCGATTCTTGGAATAAATCCCTCTTTTATCTCTGGATTAGCGATATTAATCGAACACGTTATTGAACTTCGCTTCGGTATAATTATTTTTTCTTTAGTATCGAAGGGAATATAAATATTTCCCCATCTGATATGTCTTCCCTCATAATCTAAACGAGCCTTACAACCTGCAAAAAATTCGGATCCTAGGATTCCGTCTTGATCGATTAGCAATGAATCATCGACTACATGAAAAACAACCGGATGGCCCGCAACCTGTATTACCGTCTGCCCTAAGGAGACCAGGCTCGTTGCCGTAATTCCTCGCACTTCGATTGATTCCTTTTCGTCGATGATGGCTGAATCGAGTATAGCAGGTTTCTTGATAATGTTGATTTCCGATCCAGAGTCTAATAATAAACTCGTCTTAGTCTTTAGATCTGGGGAAACTATTCGTGCAGTTGGGGTCGTTGGGGAATCGTTAAATTTTATTGAAATAATTCGGAGAGGTCGCCTTCCGAATCTGAATTCAACTCCTGATGATTTTCCTTCGCCGGTTGCTTGTGCTTCACTCTTTTCCTTTTGCCTTGAGATTCTGGATTCTCTGTCTGTGACCTCGTTTGGTTGTGGGATGACTCCCCCACAATATTTAGTGGTTGTTCGTTCGATCTTATGGTCGGCATTGCGTTCGCTCTGTCTCTCGTTATGGGTGGTGGAGTCGATCTCGCGGGGGTGGCTGTCCTTGTTGTGTTTGTTGCCGGTCGCCTGGTTCGATGGTCTCGAAGCATAGGGTACGATTAATCCGGCATCTACTCGGGCTTTAAATTTGTAACAGTCTTTCACTAGATGCCCGGGTTTTTTGCAATAGTTACACGTGATATTTTGTCTTGTAGAATTCAAAAAATTCCGCGATGGAGGTAGCGATCTTCGATCTTGGCGGTTGTTCCTGATATTGTTGTTAGTGTTCGAAGGATGTGCGTTGCCGCATCTGTAATAGTTCGAGGGTGTCGGTCGTTGGGGTCGCGTTCTATCGGTTATTTGTTTCAATTCGTGTGTTGCTTTGACGGCTTGACGATACGCATCTTCTAAAGTATGGTACCCTGCTATTTTTACTCGCACATATACCTCGTTCGGAAGTCCTTTAACGAAAGCTCCTTTCGTTTCCCAATCTACAGTATCTTGGATATCGGGGGATATGATGCCGTAGTCGCCTCTTTGTCCGTCCATTATTGCCAATCTAAGATTTCTAACGCGATCCATATAATGTAATATGTCTTCCTCGGGTCGTTGAAATATCGTTCCTAATTCCCCTTTATATTCGTTAAGAGATTTCTTTGGGCCGAATAGATCCTTTAATTTGTTTCCGAAATCGTTTAGACTCATTAATTCTGTGTCTTCGATGGCGAGGAGCGCGTGTCCACGGAGCTTAATTACTAACAATTTTACCAATTGAGGTTCTTGATATCTGGGAATCATATTTCGCGCGCGCTCACAAGCTCTTAAAAAGTGGAATACCGATGGTCGATATCCGTCAAACACTGGCACCGATTCGATCGCATCTTTTAGCTTAATTGGCTGGGTATGTCCACTCGGCTGGACCGTCTCTTGTTGCGTTGTCGGCGGCGATACGGGTGTTTTAGGTTCTTGTTTTGTTTTAAGTTCGAATAAGCCGCTTTGTAATTCGGCGAGTTTTGCACTCATATCGCGAAAGTTCGCATCCCATGCTTTAAGCTTTTCCGACAATGTCAAAACCATTTCTTCGTCCAACGATTCCACTACAGTCGCCATTGTTTCTTAAATATTTGTTAAATATATATATTAATCAAGATAGACTAACTAAATATTAACGACAAGACATGACTGAACTCGGTGCAAAGGAATAAAGTTATGCTACACGAAATAACTGGTAACACAATACACAAAACATTAACTAAATTAAACGAGACTTACATAAATGCAAGTCACGTATAATCGAAACAATGACTATTGAAATTCGGTAACAATACAATCCATGCTATCGCATTAAAGTAGCACACGGTATTGACACACACAATATCACGAAACACAAAACAATATTACAAAACACTACTAAATAAAATTATAGTGATTAACAATCAATTAATTATTTCAACAACACGTTACTGTTGACATTAAACCAACGCCATACCAAAGAGACACGCGAGCGACCATGTTGAAAAATTCGTCGCGCGCACATACAAATAACAGCCAATGCAATACAATACAGCATCATAATAGCAATGTTAGGTACTAATAAAAAAAAAAAAAAAAAAAAAAAACAAGAAAAAGGGGGAGAGAGTTAAGGAAACTATATATAATAAATAACAACTAACATAATTATAACATATTATATATATTATATTATATACAGGGATACAGTATTCGTACAAAGGAACAGATCCAAACGAAAATTATATATATAAAAAAAAAAATAAATAATATATATATGTAATATCGTGATATAATATATTTACAAGGAATGGATGATACAGATGTTAATCGGACAGAAAAAGACGATTGTTGTTCAACCTGAACTATTCACACCAAACGTACAGAAGATCACGTGGCCAAGATCACGTAGGTCTCCTCTTTCCAAAACTACGCGACCAAAAACAAACGCCTCGGCTCTCGCGACATTCCACGCGGTTCACCCGCCAACTCCCAGGCCTCTCACTCACGATACTACACTCGGCCATCCTGCAATAACATCTGCCCTCAGATGTTGCCTTCTATCTCGCTGTCATCAGATGCGTCACTTTCGGCGTTTATGACCCACGGTTTCATAAAATCAGCAGTAGTTGATGACCGTTTTGGCCCCTCATGCTCTCCTACCTTCTCCACAATGTAGCGATCATTCCGCATTGCTCGCACTATCCGGTACGGACCCAAAAATCTTCCTCCCAGTTTTAATCCTGGGCCAAACTGCGTTCTCTTTCTGGCCACCAACTCTCCACTTAGGTACTGTTTCGCACCTTTTCTTCTTTTGTTGTAGTGCCTCCGATTTTCCTCTTGAGTAGCAGCAATTTTCTTTTTCGCGTCCTCACGCAGTTCACGACGTTGCTCTTCGAATTCCACCACCCATTCTTCTTCAACCAATTTTCGGATGTGTGGATCTTCTTTAGTTTGCATCTCGACCCCGACAAGTAGCTGGAAAGGAGTTTTTCCCGTGCTCCTGTTTAATGTAAAATTCAGGTATTTCTGTACTTGGTCGACATGTTTATACCAATCATCGGGTTTAGGGGCAGTCAGTTTAGTTAGTAAAGGTATGAGTGTCCTGTTTACCCTCTCTACCTGCCCGTTCCCCCTCGGCGCCCCCGTCGTAACTAATAAATGCTTTATATTTTCTTCTTCGCAATACTCTTGGAACGCGTTGGATGTGAACGCTGTTCCCCGATCAGAGATAATTCGTCGTGGGTTCCCAAAAACAGCCGCTTGCTTCTTCAGTCGATCGATAACATCCGCGGTATCAGTAGATCTAGTAGGATAAAGCCACGTGAACTTCGTGAACGCATCCACTACTACAAAGATGTGTGCGTATCTTTTCTTTGTAGCTGTCATAGGGCCCACATGGTCAATATGGTAAGTGTCTAACGGTGTGTCACCTTTGTCTAACGGATTTAGATATCCCTCTTGCTTGCCCAATTTTCGTTCGGCTAGGATACAATCGAGACAGTTAGATACCACATGCTCGACCTTTTCACGTAGCCCCTTAAACCAAAAGTCCTTCTTGACTATAGCTTCTGTTTTGGTGACCCCAAAATGTCCACGCTCGTGCGCCTGCCTGACTACCTGAACCTGCATAGCCTTCGGTACTACTATTAACACATCATCCTTATACTCTTTATACAAAATATTGTTCCTTATTACATACCCATCGACCTGATTGCACGTTGCGGCGTCTAAAATCCTACGGACTTCAACGTCCTTGTTCTGTGCACTTCTCAACCGTGCAATCAGCCCGTCTTCACTTTCCGTTACATACATAGTGCTCGGCAGGGGGTTTCTACTCAGAGCATCCACATGCTGCATGCTTTTACCTGGCCTATGACACACCTGATACTTAAACTCGTCTAGTAACAAGGCCCATCTGGCTACACGCACACACAAATCTTTCTTTTTCATTGTCATAGCAAACGCTTGGCAATCCGTGACGATAGTAAACGGCATACCTAACAGATATATTCTAAACTTGTTCAACGCTTTTACAATTGCTAGTACTTCCAGTTCGTAACTGGTGTACTTTGCATCGGCGGGAGTTGTTTTTCCGCTGGCAAAGTAGACCGGATGGAATTTTCCATCGTCCAGATCTAGTTGCATTAAAATTGCTCCGTAACCCTCTGCGGACGCGTCTGTATGCAACTCAGTCTCCGCGCCCATTCTATACAACTTTAACACTGGTTCGTTGACAAGCGCTGTTTTCAAGATTTCAAAGGCCTCCACTTCTCGATCGCCGAACTGAAATTTTACCTCCTTTTTCAACAAATCCGTCAAAGGCTTAGCAATCTTCGCGTATCCCCTAATAAATTTTCGAAAGTACCCCGTAAGTCCCAAAAAACTCTGAACCTTTTTAACAGATGTTGGCTTGGGAAAGTTTGCTACTGCTCTAGTTTTATGTGTAGACGGCCTTATGGTATTTTTTGAGACTATATACCCCAAATATTCAATTTCCTGCTGCAGAAAACGACATTTTCCCCAGTTTATAATTAGCCCATACTGCTCAGCTAACTCTATGACCATTTGCAAACGTTCCCACGCCGCCTCTAAATTCTTTGCAAGAATAATAATGTCATCCATATACACGATAACAATACCTTTACCTACTAGTTCCTTAAAGATCATCGAAATATACTTCTGAAACACAATGGGTGAAATCTTTAAACCAAACGGCAACTTCAAAAATTCATATTGCCCCGATGGCGTAACGAAAGATGTATATTTTCGGCTGTCTTTGTCTAAACACACGTGAAAAAAATCATTCTTTAAATCCAACGTTGTGAAAAACTGAGTACCTTGCAATGCATCTAAAATATCATCAATTAAAGGCAATGGGAAATGTGGACACTCAATAAGTTCATTAAGCTCGCGAAAATCAACACAGACTCTGATAGAACCATCTTTCTTTCTAACTACAACTATGGGACTTGCATATTCTGAGTTTGACGGTTTTATTGTGCCTTCATTTGTCCATAATTCCATCAACTCGTCCACCTCTTTTTTCTCCGAAGGCGCCAATCTTCGCGGCCTTCGAACCACAGGTTTGTCACTCTTTAAAACGATTTTTGCCGTTATCCCAACGTCCCGCTTTTTCTCCGGCCTATACCCCCTAACGATATCGCGAATCGCTTCACGATAATGCGGTTCCCATACGTGTGTTAGGTCTGTTTCGTCGGTCTGTTCTACCACGTTAACTCTAAACACATCCGGCACGTCTTTGTTAGTCTGTTCGTCAAGCCGCAAGAAAGTCATTTCGCCTCGTTTAACCCGTAACTCTACCTGATCCAGAAAATCAGTGCCTAACAACAGGCCGTGCTTCGTCAATATTTTGTTTGAAACAACGTGCAAAGTGATTGGCAGTTTACACCCATCAACCGTCATTACCTTGGTGAATTCACCCCAGGTCTCATTGCCAGCGGAACCAACACCGTCGAACTTAAGCGTGCATTTACCTAGCGGTGGTGACCCTAACCTCGCATACTCGTCTGATCGAATGAACGTGAGATCACTACCCGTATCCACTAGTGCCACAAACCTACAATCATCTATCGCCACTTCCTTCACATACTTCCCCTTTTCGGATCTTGACACTACGCAAGTCTCTTTCGGTCGTGCCGTACACCTCGCTGCAATATGTCCAAATCCGCTGCACTCGGAACACCTAACACCTTCTCCCCTCTCCGGACACTTAACACTTAGGTGATCCTCACTACCGCAGATGAAGCATCTTCTTTTCTTCATTGCATCTACAGATTGACTGGGCTTCCCGTTCTTCTGGGTTTTAGCCGACTTCACAATCGACTTTGCTCTGCGACTCTTCTGCTCTTCGTACATCACTAACCTCTTCCTCAACTCTTTGATTGACGTAGCGCCGTACAATATAGCCTTATTGTTCTCGTCGTCTATTATTCCATCCACTATGTATTCCACCTTTGCTTCCTCCTCTATGTCCACATGGTTGGCTATTTCGAGCATGCGGTACATGTAAGCCAAACATGCTTCATCACTCTCCTTTTTTGTTTCTTCAAGTTTCTGATGTACTTGCCTACTGTTGACTTTCCTCGAAAATTCTTTCACTAGCCCCCTCTTCAACTCATGCCAAGTCCTGGCATGACACTCGAAGCTCGCAAATATTTTCGCTGATCCCTTCAGCAGCTTCCTCGCGTAGACTGCCTTCTACCCATCCGACCACATGCACGTATCAGCGACTTCCTCGAACGACTCGAACCATCGTTCGACATTTTCACCTTTGTTGCCACTAAACGACTCTAATGCATCTTCGACGTCTCTAAAACTCAGTGTCGAACCAACACATGCCCTTCGACAATATTCATCACGGTCCTGATACACCCTTCGCGTACCTCTCTTGTATCCTCTTGCGTTTTTTTTTTTTTGTCATTTTCATACTCACTTTCGTCGTCGCTTTCTTCTTCCGACGATATGTCATTACCATCCATGGCCGCTTGTAGCCGTGCGCGTAATTCTACTTTTCTTCCCGTCGTTTTTAAACCCAAACTAGCGAGGCGCTCCTTCAACTCCTTCGTATTCATTTTCTCAAAATTTTCATCTTCGTTACAATCACGCTCAGCTCTCTGTACATTTCCTAAATCTCGTTGACCGGTTAGCTCTTCACCGCCCGTCGATCCCTTACGATACGATTGTCCAGCCCTACACGCCCGATTCAGCCTTGCAATCAGCACTGACCTCGCACCCGATATAGGGAGGTTCATTCGCGCGAGCTTATTCCTCAGCTCCTCCAGCGTCGAACCCTCTTCACCCGACAATCGTTCGTCCTCGACGTTTGCCATTTTTCACACTACACAAACTTAAACCGTCAACGATATCGTCTTTTACCGCACCGCGTACCGGTAAATTCACAACTGGCTCGAGTAGCTCTGTTAAACCGTTTCGTTTTCTGTCTTGTCCAATCCCGGCTGAGCCCCCAAAAATATGTAATATCGTGATGTAATATGTTTACAAAACGTGGACAATAGAGATGTTAATCAGACAGAGAAGACGATTGTGGCTTAACTTGAACTATTCATACCAAACGTACAGAACACAGCGCAATCCACACTCTCTCGGCAACGCCACTCGCAACCTCCGTCTCCGCTCGACTCGCACTCGGCTCCTCGACTCGCGCTCTGTTTCTCGACTGACCCTTTCTGGCCGTTGTCGCATTCTGTTGTCCTTTTCCTAGGCCCACCGCACACGTGTTCCGCAGACGCTCGTGGCCAGGGTCACGTAGGTCTTTTCCACGAAACTATGCACTTGAAAAGACCGATGACACATTGATGCGCCCGACGGCGCCTCGGCTCTCGCGACACTGTTCATAGTTCGCCCGATATTTCCCAGGCCTTTCGTCCACGATACTACATATATATATACGTATTTATATGCATATTTCTCCTGGCCGTGTAGTATTCATACGAAATGAAATGTTAATTATTTATTTTATATTAACTTCTTTTAATAAGATAGAACACGCACACGCACACGTATATATGTATATATGTCTGGCAAAGTTATTTTCATTTAGATTCTTTAGCGATCTAATGTTGTGTGTTTGAGGTTATGTGTCAATCATTTGATTTCATATATACATACATATCTTGTATTGTGACAACATGGTATGGGAGGTTTTGTTTCTAGATTATTGTGTGTTTAATGTGTGTTTACATATTTGTGTTTAATGATAGAATTTCTGTATGCAATTCCTCAAGTCGTTGCGGTGTTAATTATTTTGAGCGTTTGGCCTATCGACAGGTTGTCGCTTAGTCCCAAGTGTTGCGTTGTGTGTTCTATTTCTTTTGTAGATTATTAGTAGTATTTTAGTTTAGAAAATAGATTATTTATATGTTTATATAGAGACATGCATGTTTCGTAATGTAGTTCTTATTTATTAATTCTTTACCGGCATGTAGGCTAGTTTTAAGTATGTATCTTAGGTTGTACAATGCGCATAGATTAGTAGTAGTTTACAATATAGATTTTTTATATGTTAGCATAGAGACATGCATGTTTCGTAATGTAGTTCTTATTTTATAATTCTTTACCGGAATATAGGCTAGTTTTAAGTATGTATCTTAAATTATTGATTTGAATTAATAATGTAGAATGCGCACACATTAATAGTAGTTTAGAATATAGATTATATATGTCGGATCACGATTCGAATTTTGGGCGCGCGACGACTCTTCATGTGGACTAGCCATCGTTTCACAAAGCCGAGATTTTATTTACACGTATATACAGGTCTATCACTAAGCTTAACAAATAATAAGTACAACTAATAATAAGTCTAACAAACACTAAGCCTAATGAATAACACTATCTACGAATAATTAAATTAAATAATACTATTAGCAATGTTTGAGTTCAAACGAATCCACGGTCACCGGGATAACTCCTTACTAAGCGAAACTAACTTAGACGCAAATGCGATCGTCGAAGATGCTCGATGTATCACTCTCCAAGGCAATCGCAAGAATGCCAGCCTCGTGGAGATTTTTCTCCCTGTACGATTGCATTTTGTTTTCTATACCCGTTTGGAAGCATCGAGAAGGTTCCAAACGCCGTTGCTAGGCACACTCGTTGGAAGCATCGAGAAAGTTCCAAACGCCGTTGCTAGGCAGTTTCTGCCTGGAGTTTTGATTACTAATACAATGTATGTCCCATTGCATCGGCACCTCCGAGGCAACATCACACGTGGCTAGGCCCGCTCTCGAGGCCGCATGCCGCCACAACCACATTTCTCGGAAAACACATACAACCACTCCAGACCTCCGTTAGATAAAACATCCATCCCGTGACCGTGACTATGTTCAGCGACCGATTGTCACCTCGAACCCAATCTCGCTTATTACAAATCTTAAGCAATTACAACTATAATAAAATCTAGGCTAAGGTACTAGAGGATGTTCCCAAAATTTCCAAGGAAAGGCTTCGGCTTTCCTTTCATCTCCGACACGGCCATCCTGACTATCACACGTCCTCGGGTGTACCTTCGTCAACAAAACAAAAGGAAACAAGATCAGTATCATTGTGATTAGCATTCAAAGTGCCAGT
>NW_022885423.1:0-20375 GCF_011952205.1 Bombus bifarius
AATGCATCTTCGACGTCTCTAAAACTCAGTGTCGAACCAACACATGCCCTTCGACAATATTCATCACGGTCCTGATACACCCTTCGCGTACCTCTCTTGTATCCTCTTGCGTTTTTTTTTTTGTCATTTTCATACTCACTTTCGTCGTCGCTTTCTTCTTCCGACGATATGTCATTACCATCCATGGCCGCTTGTGGCCGTGCGCGTAATTCTACTTTTCTTCCCGTCGTTTTTAAACCCAAACTAGCGAGGCGCTCCTTCAACTCCTTCGTATTCATTTTCTCAAAATTTTCATCTTCGTTACAATCACGCTCAGCTCTCTGTACATTTCCTAAATCTCGTTGACCGGTTAGCTCTTCACCGCCCGTCGATCCCTTACGATACGATTGTCCAGCCCTACACGCCCGATTCAGCCTTGCAATCAGCACTGACCTCGCACCCGATATAGGGAGGTTCATTCGCGCGAGCTTATTCCTCAGCTCCTCCAGCGTCGAACCCTCTTCACCCGACAATCGTTCGTCCTCGACGTTTGCCATTTTTCACACTACACAAACTTAAACCGTCAACGATATCGTCTTTTACCGCACCGCGTACCGGTAAATTCACAACTGGCTCGAGTAGCTCTGTTAAACCGTTTCGTTTTCTGTCTTGTCCAATCCCGGCTGAGCCCCCAAAAATATGTAATATCGTGATGTAATATGTTTACAAAACGTGGACAATAGAGATGTTAATCAGACAGAGAAGACGATTGTGGCTTAACTTGAACTATTCATACCAAACGTACAGAACACAGCGCAATCCACACTCTCTCGGCAACGCCACTCGCAACCTCCGTCTCCGCTCGACTCGCACTCGGCTCCTCGACTCGCGCTCTGTTTCTCGACTGACCCTTTCTGGCCGTTGTCGCATTCTGTTGTCCTTTTCCTAGGCCCACCGCACACGTGTTCCGCAGACGCTCGTGGCCAGGGTCACGTAGGTCTTTTCCACGAAACTATGCACTTGAAAAGACCGATGACACATTGATGCGCCCGACGGCGCCTCGGCTCTCGCGACACTGTTCATAGTTCGCCCGATATTTCCCAGGCCTTTCGTCCACGATACTACATATATATATACGTATTTATATGCATATTTCTCCTGGCCGTGTAGTATTCATACGAAATGAAATGTTAATTATTTATTTTATATTAACTTCTTTTAATAAGATAGAACACGCACACGCACACGTATATATGTATATATGTCTGGCAAAGTTATTTTCATTTAGATTCTTTAGCGATCTAATGTTGTGTGTTTGAGGTTATGTGTCAATCATTTGATTTCATATATACATACATATCTTGTATTGTGACAACATGGTATGGGAGGTTTTGTTTCTAGATTATTGTGTGTTTAATGTGTGTTTACATATTTGTGTTTAATGATAGAATTTCTGTATGCAATTCCTCAAGTCGTTGCGGTGTTAATTATTTTGAGCGTTTGGCCTATCGACAGGTTGTCGCTTAGTCCCAAGTGTTGCGTTGTGTGTTCTATTTCTTTTGTAGATTATTAGTAGTATTTTAGTTTAGAAAATAGATTATTTATATGTTTATATAGAGACATGCATGTTTCGTAATGTAGTTCTTATTTATTAATTCTTTACCGGCATGTAGGCTAGTTTTAAGTATGTATCTTAGGTTATATGTTAGCATAGAGACATGCATGTTTCGTAATGTAGTTCTTATTTTATAATTCTTTACCGGAATATAGGCTAGTTTTAAGTATGTATCTTAAATTATTGATTTGAATTAATAATGTAGAATGCGCACACATTAATAGTAGTTTAGAATATAGATTATATATGTCGGATCACGATTCGAATTTTGGGCGCGCGACGACTCTTCATGTGGACTAGCCATCGTTTCACAAAGCCGAGATTTTATTTACACGTATATACAGGTCTATCACTAAGCTTAACAAATAATAAGTACAACTAATAATAAGTCTAACAAACAATAAGCCTAATGAATAATACGATCTACGAATAATTAAATTAAATAATACTATTAGCAATGTTTGAGTTCAAACGAATCCACGGTCACCGGGATAACTCCTTACTAAGCGAAACTAACTTAGACGCAAATGCGATCGTCGAAGATGCTCGATGTATCACTCTCCAAGGCAATCGCAAGAATGCCAGCCTCGTGGAGATTTTTCTCCCTGTACGATTGCATTTTGTTTTCTATACCCGTTTGGAAGCATCGAGAAGGTTCCAAACGCCGTTGCTAGGCACACTCGTTGGAAGCATCGAGAAAGTTCCAAACGCCGTTGCTAGGCAGTTTCTGCCTGGAGTTTTGATTACTAATACAATGTATGTCCCATTGCATCGGCACCTCCGAGGCAACATCACACGTGGCTAGGCCCGCTCTCGAGGCCGCATGCCGCCACAACCACATTTCTCGGAAAACACATACAACCACTCCAGACCTCCGTTAGATAAAACATCCATCCCGTGACCGTGGCTACGTTCAGCGACCGATTGTCACCTCGAACCCAATCTCGCTTATTACAAATCTTAAGCAATTACAACTATAATAAAATCTAGGCTAAGGTACTAGAGGATGTTCCCAAAATTTCCAAGGAAGGGCTTCGGCTTTCCTTTCATCTCCGACACGGCCATCCTGACTATCACACGTCCTCGGGTGTACCTTCGTCAACAAAACAAAAGGAAACAAGATCAGTATCATTGTGATTAGCATTCAAAGTGCCAGTGGCATTCTGCGTGCTTTCAGTCGGGTCGTAATGACATGACGGACCATTCTCGATTTCACACCCAAATGGGTCTCATCCTTCGAATCGCACATACTCTCAAAGTTCGTTACATAACCAGCTTCGTAACACGATCGCTGTCAACACTAGACCGCCTCCAGCCTCGTGACATTGTCACTGTCGGTACTAGACCAGCTCCAGCTTCGTGACATCGTCGCTGTCGGTACTAGACCAGCTCCAAATCCGTGACATTGTCGCTGTCGGTACTAGACCAGCTCCAACCTCGTGACATTGTCGCTGTCGGTACTAAACCGGCTCCCAGCTTCGTGACATCGTCACTTCCAGTGCCTGACCGCACTGAACTCCGTCCCATGGCCGCACCTGGGCTTATATAATTCTACGATCCTCTGGGATCGGGGTACTCACATCGCCATGGTCACTGTTCTCGTCATCACAACAGACATCCAACTCCGCAGGAATGCAACTATCCGGCATTTTCCTTAACCTGTCATGACTGTACTTGTATGACCTTTTCCCATCCAGTGTTTTCAAGGTATATCGGTCTCCTTCCAGGACCTCCGATATCACAAACGGACCCCTGAATTTTGGATCCAATTTTGTCTGGTTCCTTTCTTCATTTTGGCGTAGTACCAAATCACCGAGATTAAACCTAACTACTTTAGCTTTGGTTTTATCGAATCTCTCTTTGTCATACCTAACACTAGTTTACATCTCTTTTATTGCCTGTTGTCTTACACTGGAGATATCTATTTCTTTTTCCTCGATGTTATCAGGTAGTAATAAGTCATACGGTCTTGCTGCTCTACCAATCAATAACTCTAAAGGACTCGATTTGGTTACGCGGTTGATGGTGCAATTCAAAGCCAATTGCATCTCCCCGATCGCGTCTTGCCATGAACGCCTGGTCGTTTCTACCGTTGTGAACATATTTTTTAACGTGCTCATAACACGTTCTACTTGCCCATTGGCCCTACTTGCACCGGTCGCGATCAAATGAACTTTGATTTGTTTGCTTGCACAGAATTCTTGAAATTCCCGGCCCGTGAAACATCTACCCTGATCTGCTATTATCCGACAGGGACTACCGAACAAAAACACGGCGGACTTAAGTGCCTTGATAACGCTAAGCGAATCCAATTTGCGTGTGTGATGTAAGTGCACGAATTTCGTAAAGGCATCGATCAAGACGACGACATACTCTTTCGAGTCATTCTTGCCACTCAGCTTGCCCGTTATGTCCATGTGCACCGTATGCCACGGTATGCCGGTCTTAGGTATAGGATGCAGTTCAGCCTGTATTTTACCTGAACTAGCCTTCGAAACTCTACAAGCATGGCAGTTCTCGACAAATTTGCGAACATACTTCGCCATTCCCTCGAACCAATAATACTCATAGAGCTTCTCGAGCGTTTTATCCCATCCTAAGTGCATAATTGACTGATGCACATGGTTGATGACGGACCATCTAAAACCTCTCGGAACAATGGGTAAGCAAAGGGTTCTGCCCTTTCGTTGTACTTTACGGTAAAGTGTACCGGATCGCAGTTCGTAGGTATTCGCGATATCTTCCGCGAGCTCTTCGTTCTGTAATTTATTAACGATTTCGGAGATTTGCGGATCGCGACGTTGTTCCGCTAATAGCCAGTCTTCGGAGATCTCGGCCAGATTAATCTCTTTCTCTGCGACCTTGTCTATCATACGGCGATTCAAGTCTACGGGGTTTCGCGAAAAGAAATCTACGTGGGCCATTCGTTTACCCTCTCGATACATAATGTCAAAATCGAATGTTTGCAAATAAGCCCACCACCTATAAACCCGGTCGTTTAAGTTTACTTTGTTGCTGGAGGCTTTCAAAGAATTACAATCGGTAACTACTAAGAATTTCCGTCCATGTAAGTAGTGTCGGAAATGCTTGACGGCGCTTACTACTGCTAGTGTCTCCAGTTCGTACGAATGATACCTAGATTCCGCGGGACTGGTCCTTTTACTATAATATTCGATGACTCTGTTTTCCTTTTCGACTCTATGCATTAAAATAGCTCCATACCCCTCCGAACTAGCGTCGGTATGTAGCTCTATGGGACGATTGGGATCAAATATCATTAACACCGGCGCGTCGGTCAGAACGGAAATTATCTGTTGTCTTATCTTTTCGTGCCTGTCCGTCCAAGTTATGTGCTTGTTACTAGAAGTGAGTGCGTACAAGGGTTTCATCACTTGTGAAAATTTAGGAATAAATTTTCGGAAGTAAGGGGCCAAACCTATAAACTGCCTAAGCTGTGTGACGGTCGACGGTGCAGGTAAAGAATTCAAAGCTTGTATTTTTCCCGGGTTTGGACGAACTTCTCCGTTACGAATTACATATCCCAAATAAAGTACCGACGTCTTCAGAAAAGAACATTTAGCGAAATTGAAAAAAAATCCGGCGTTTACGAGAGTGTTTAGTACAGTGTGCAACCTTTCTAGAGCTTGATCTATTGAGTCGGCGATTATTAGAACGCCGTCCAACTAAACAACGACATACGAATAAGCGAGGTCGCCTAAGGCCTTGAAAATGGCTCTCTGGAAAACGGCTGGTGCATTTTTCAACCCAAACGGCATCGTCACGTATTCGTATTGACCGTCGGGGGTAACGAACGCAGTATATTCCGTCGAGTTAGGGTGAATGGGAATCTGGTGAAATCCGCTAGCCATGTCCAGGCTAATGAAGTATCTCGCACTCTGCAATCTCGCGATTTGGTCAGCAATAAGGGGTAAGGGATACCGATCCGCGACCGTATTTTTATTCAGCGCTCGAAAGTCTACACACAATCTGTCTGAGAAGTCCTTCTTCTTCACGAGTATTATAGGGCTCGCGAACGGCGAATTACTAGGTTTTACAATTTGTGCTTTAATTAATTCGTCTATCCTCTCGCGTACTATTCTTCGCTCTTCCACGCTAAGCCTGTAAGGGCTTCTCTGCACGGTGACGTTGGGATCAATTAGCCGTATTTCCAACTGGCCCGTACTGACGCGAGTACGCGGGAAACCCGTAATGAATGATTCTTTAAATTTTTCGAGAACAGAGATTAATCGATCTTTATCGTTACCGATCACATCAGTGTCAACCTCGTTAATATTGACCGCATCTTCCGCGACATTACCACAAGCGTTAACGACCTTTGTTTTACAAATAACGAGGCTATTTTGCGTGATATTTACGTCGAATCCCTGGCTCAAAATCTCGCGACCAATCATGATGTCGTATTTTAGGTAATCGTCAGCAAGGACACGAAAAACTATCTCCAATGTAAGACCGTTAATACAAACAGTGGACGAAATCTGAAGTGTACTCTTAGTACAAGTATTCCCGATCCCCCGCATCACTACCACATCGGTTATTCTTTTACCCGAAAATTTCGAGGCTAGGGACTCTTTGATTAACGAACACTCGGCCCCAGAATCAAAGTAAAATGGATACGACTCACCCAGATGGCTTAATCTACCAGCCGGAGCTTCCACTACACAGGAGTCGATCCGGCGTTCGTCAATGGAATCATAGTTTCTTTTCCGCGATGATGGGCAATTAGGCGCGATATGTCCCTCCTCGTGGCATTTGAAGCAGGTCACCTTTGACGATGCGGCTGGTCGTTTTTCCTTCGGGTTTCGTATATCCTGCTCCTTCCCCGTTTGTGTTTGCAGGCGACACTCCGTTTTCCTATGTCCGTGAGCACCACAGCGGTAGCACTTAATCCGAGGAACTGATAGCCTGCTTCGTTTAGCTTCAGGTTCCGTTAGTGAATTTCTTGGCGAAAATGTCGGCTGATCGTTGTAAGGGAGAATCCTCATTTCATCATGAAATTGGTCCTCCGTCCTGATATTATTCGCGAGCGTTAGTCGCCAAAAGCGTCGATCTTGTGAACTCAGTATATAAAGGGCGAGGGCATTGATCACTTCGGGCATCGTTAGATCTTGCAACTTCATCTGCAGCATGGAGCGGAGGCGACTACCGTACGCTCCCGGGGATTCAGTCTCCGACGGTCGTTCTCTGGATATCCTTATTAACGCCGAAGCGGCTGTCTCTCTGCCACCAAAACGCGAAAGAAATTGTTCCTTAAACGTTGGCCAGGTAAGCTTTCCACCGTGCACCATTTGTGAAAGCCAATGCGCAGCAGAACCCCTTAGGGCGCGATTTAGAGCGGAAAGTAACGCACTATCTTGCATCGGGTGGTCTTTCAAAATCAGATCAGCATGAGAGCACCACGCGGATGGATCGGCGCCCGCGCCTTCGGGGTCAAAACGTGGTAACGTTGCATCCTTAGATTCCGTACTCGGTCGTTGCTCCCCCGGTTTGTGCGCTAGCGTCTGAATTAACTCGCGCATAAGAACCATTTGCTCTTGTAGCACTTTAAACGGTTCTAATCCCACTTCTGATGTCGGATCACGATTCGAATTTTGGGCGCGCGACGACTCTTCATGTGGACTAGCCATCGTTTCACAAAGCCGAGATTTTATTTACACGTATATACAGGTCTACCACTAAGCTTAACAAATAATAAGTACAACTAATAATAAGTCTAACAAACACTAAGCCTAATGAATAACACTATCTACGAATAATTAAATTAAATAATACTATTAGCAATGTTTGAGTTCAAACGAATCCACGGTCACCGGGATAACTCCTTACTAAGCGAAACTAACTTAGACGCAAATGCGATCGTCGAAGATGCTCGATGTATCACTCTCCAAGGCAATCGCAAGAATGCCAGCCTCGTGGAGATTTTTCTCCCTGTACGATTGCATTTTGTTTTCTATACCCGTTTGGAAGCATCGAGAAGGTTCCAAACGCCGTTGCTAGGCACACTCGTTGGAAGCATCGAGAAAGTTCCAAACGCCGTTGCTAGGCAGTTTCTGCCTGGAGTTTTGATTACTAATACAATGTATGTCCCATTGCATCGGCACCTCCGAGGCAACATCACACGTGGCTCGGCCCGCTCTCGAGGCCGCATGCCGCCACAACCACATTTCTCGGAAAACACATACAACCATTCCAGACCTCCGTTAGATAAAACATCCATCCCGTGACCGTGGCTACGTTCAGCGACCGATTGTCACCTCGAACCCAATCTCGCTTATTACAAATCTTAAGCAATTACAACTATAATAAAATCTAGGCTAAGGTACTAGAGGATGTTCCCAAAATTTCCAAGGAAGGGCTTCGGCTTTCCTTTCATCTCCGACATATATATTTATATATAGACATGCATGTTTCAGTAACGTAGTTCTTATTTTATAACTCTTTACCGGAACGTAGGCTAGTTTTAAGTATGTATCTGATTGATAGAATGCGCACACATATATATATATGTTTCTGACAATGTAACTTTTATTTCTTTAATAATACAATATTGAATGTTTTATATATTCGTTAGACTATTAGTTTTTGACCTCATATTGTAATATCGTAGAATAGATTTGAATTAGAGATCGGTTGAAAATAGAAAAAACCATGTACGTCGTCCTTCTGTGGTTCGTTTACATTTAAGAGCGCCTATGTGACTAAAGTCACCTAGTTCTTACAGAGATATGAGAAAAACAAGAAACAACGTTAGAGCAGAAGGACGGTTTCGTGTTTCAAGGGCGAATGACCGAGAGGTCAGAGTATGCGAGTCGAAAAGCGAGTGTGTTGCGAGAGTCAGAGCTAATTGCGTCGTTGAAGAGTAGAGTCATTAGAGGTTTCGAGTTGTCGAAGAGTAGAGTCGTTAGAGGTTTCGAGTTGTCGAAGAGTAGAGTCATTAGAGGTTTCGAGTTGTCGAAGAGTAGAGTCGTTAGAGGTTTCGAGTCGTCGAAGAGTAGTGTCGTGAGAATTGATAGAGTTGTTAGAGAGAGAGAGAGTGTGTGTGTGTTAGATTCGTTGTGACGAGAGTGATCAAATAACTGTAAAGTTATTTGATATAGATACGAGTATTGCATTTAGTTTCCGTTAAATAAATATCGTTCTCTGTCCAATTTATATCTGTATATTCAATTTAATATTAATAAATTGTAAGTAATCGAAAAAAAATTTCTATCCTTATTTTTCGATATTACAATATATACTTATATTTCATAAATTGATAACATTGTATTTGTTGCATAGTATTATAAGCACTGTCTCTAATATTTACTAGTTTATTACATGTCTAGCACATATGTTTATACTTATATGTAACTCTCCAAGTTGATTGATTAAAATATATTTATATATACATGTATTTCTGGCGTTTCAATTATTTCCCCTTTTGTAGTTATTCTTATTTCCTGATTTATTTGTTTGGTTCGTAACTCGTTCAATCCATTAGCTGGTTCTATTTATTTTATTTTATACTGGTTGGATTTATTAGTCGCCCTCGTTTTGTTAATCCTTCCTTTAGTTTCGTAGCGCCGTGTGTTCGTTTGTGCATTCAAATCCTTATTCGCGCGTTTTGTATAGAATGGCTTTATTGTTCTTGTTACGGAGCGCGGGACGTGACAATAGGTTGCAAATCGCGATGATTTCGTCGATTTTGACGGAAACTAGCCGTCATTTCCTTCCCGTTGGAGATATTTCGACGTTTAAGCGCTCGTTGAACTCCATTTTACACTGTAAATGTAATGGACTACAGTTTAAGCGTCGAAACAAGCAAAATAGGTCGCAAATCGCGATGATTTCGTCGATTTTGACGAAAAGTAGCCGTCGTTTCCTTCCCGTTGGAGATATTTCGACGTTTAAGCGCTCGTTTCACTCCACTTTACTCTGCAAATATAATGCACGCCCCATTCCGCGTCGAAACAAGCGCAACAGCTCGCTAATCGCGATGATTTCGTCGATTTTGACGAAAACTAGCCGTCATTTCCTTCCCGTTGGAGATATTTCGACGTTTAAGCGCCCTTTTCACTCCATTTTACACTGCAAAGGAAATGTACGCCCGTTTCAGCGTCGAAACAAGCCCAACAGCTCGCTAATCGCGATGATTGCTTCGATTTTGACGAAAACTAGCCGTCATTTCCTTCCCGTTGGAGATATTTCGACGTTTAAGCGCTCTTTTCACTCCATTTTACACTGCAAATGTAGTACACGCCCGCTTCCGCGTCGAAACAAGCCCAACAGCTCGCTAATCGCAATGATTTCGTCGATTTTGACGAAAACTAGCCGTCATTTCCTTCCCGTTGGAGATATTTTGACATTTAAGCGTTCCTTTCACTCCATTTTACACTGCAAATGTAATATTCGCGCGCTTCAGGGTCGAAACAAGTCCAACAGCTCTCAAATCGCGATGATTTCGTCGATTTTGACGAAAACTAGCCGTCATTTCCTTTCCGTTGGAGATATTTCGACGTTTAAGCGCTCTTTTCACTCCATTTTACACTGCAAAGGAAATGCACGCCCGTTTCAGCGTCGAAACAAGCCCAACAGCTCGCTAATCGCGATGATTGCGTCGATTTTGACGAAAACTAACCGTCATTTCCTTCCCGTTGGAGATATTTCGACGTTTAAGCGCTCTTTTCACTCCATTTTACACTGCAAAGGAAATGCGCGCCCGTTTCAGCGTCGAAACAAGCCCAACAGCTCGCTAATCGCGATGATTGCGTCGATTTTGACGAAAACTAACCGTCATTTGCTTCCCGTTGGAGATATTTCGACATTTAAGCGCTTATTTCACTCCATTTGATGTGGAATGGTGTAATAGGTACTGAAGTACACTGGGTTATATTTAACCAATAACGTTTATTATACTAGATAACAACAAATGACAATTAGCGGTTAACATCGGTTGATGCTTAACGCCGATAAATAATAGCGTCGTTCGGTCGACTTCTCGATAATAGCGAACCCGTTTTCTTTCGTCTTTCGCGTCTCGCGGCTCGTGGTCGAATGTGCTTATTTTTGCGGCCGAACTGATTCTTTTCTTCGTTGCCCATCGATATCCCCACTGGCGTGCGTTCGTTATAAGTGCCGCCGTGGCTGGCGCGTGTATGCCCTTCCGAGAAATTCGGCGGAAGGAGCGTGAAGATATCGATGACAGATTGAGTACGTCGTGTTGCGTTTTGACGGCGTTGCGTAGCGCTTTGTATCACGGAGCCGTTGGAAAGTTCCATAGTCCTTGTCGCCACACATTTTACACTGCAAATGTAATGCACGCCCGTTTCAGGGTCGAAACATGTCCAACAGCTCTCAAATCGCGATGATATCGTCTATTTTGACGAAAAGTAGCCGTCATTTCCTTCCCGTTGGAGATATTTCGACATTTAAGCGCTTATTTCACTCCGTTTTACACTGCAAAGGTAATGCACGCCCGTTTCTGCGTCGAAACAAGCCGAACAGCTCGCAAATCGCGAGGATTTCGTAGATTTTGACGAAAACTAACCGGCATTTGCTTCCTGTTGGAGATATTTCGACATTTAAGCGCTAATTTCACTTCATTTTACACTGCAAAGGTAATGCACGCCCGTTTCAGCGTCGAAACAAGCCCAACAGTTCGCAAATCGTGATGATTTCGTCGATTTTGACGAAAACTAGCCGTCATTTCCTTCCCAGTGGAGATATTTCGACGTTTAAGCGCTCGTTTCACTCTATTTTACACTGCAAATGTAATGCACGCCCATTTCAGCGTCAAAACAATCCCAACAGCTATTGTTACGTACTTATTTTTTTAAATCAAATTAAAATTAAAATTTTGTTTAATTTATTTTCCGTTTAATTTAATTTAATCGGAAGGGAAATATTAAAATGATATTATTGCGTATGAAATATTGATTTATATTTCTGATTAATACGGTAGTTGCTGCCACCATAAGTGGTCTAAGGACTATTTCGAAAAATTTTTTTTTAATTATTATTATTATTATTATTTTCTTTAAGCTAGGAGTGTTAGTGTGTTATGGGTATTGTTCGTCTGTCGTATCTTTTGGTAACTATTAGATTGAATTCCCAGTCTGGAAGTGCCTCTGTAAGCACCTTCTTGGCTGTAGGAAAACAAATCTTTGTACCTTCGTCTGTCGTGTATTTTCGGTAATTATTAGATTGAATTCCCAGTCTGGAAGTGCATCTGTAGCACGTTTTTGGCTGTAGGAAAACAAATCTTTGTACCTTCGTCTGTCGCGTGTTTCCTGAACTTCGTAAGAGTTTTATGCGGTAATTTACGTATAATGGGTAGCGTTAACTAGCATCTAATACAACTGGCAAATGAATTCCACTTTTCGGCTAACCTGCTATGCGCAGGAGTACTGGCACGGGAGAGGATTAAAGTTATTCGGAATAGACAATTGATATTGACAAATATATTTATTTCGTCCGATTGAGTTATATTGATGTACATATGTTATAACTTATTCGATTTTTGTCGATTAAAGGTGTTACAATGTCGGTTATAAGTATCGTCGGATACAAATATAGAAATAGTATATGGTGGTGTACAATAAATATATATATGTAGATATAGTAAATACTCGAACTTCTAATTGGATAAGTTTTACAAATTTTTAGTAGGGTAAGATTTATTTGTGTCGATAGGATTAATGGCGAAAGCTAATTTTTACTCGTTCGGGCGATTAACATAATACGATTTATGACAAACGCTATCGTATGGTGTAGGCGATGGCGATTGAGATTAGAAGGAATTGAGAATAGAAGGAAGGCGATTGCGTCTCGCAATGTTCGGAAATAAGTGATCTCGAGGGCGAAAAACTCGGTGCAGAATCTTCGCGATTTAATTCTAACTCTTCTCGGCGCTTCTTTTCTTCCCTTTTAGCTTCTGCAGCAAGTAATCGTTTGTACCAACGTTCGGCTCGCTTCTTGCTGAGGTGACTTTTATCTTTTCGATTCTTTCTTGTTTTTGTCATCTGATATGATCAAGGTGAAATGAATATCACTCTCTGTGTGCGACTTGTGCGATTTCGCAAGCCTTGCGCAAAGTAGGGCGATATTTGCCAACGATGGGAGGAGGAATGCGAAAATCGATAAGTGTTTTCGATAATTGAAAACACCGTTAACACAGGTTTAACACAGCGAATAATCAGTTAGATTTAACAACTTAGAAAATATAAGTCGTTCTTGGCAACTAGTGGAGTCGTAAGCGAAAAATGATTATTTTAATTGGCAACTGGGTTCACTGTGGACAATCAGTGTGGCTTCGTAGGCCTCGCCCAAGGATGAGCAATCTGCTAACGATGGGAAGAGGAAAACAAAAAACCATAGATGTTCCCTGCGTTGAAAACACCGTAATCACTGGTTGATACAACGAACAATTGTAAACGAAATAGATCAAAATTTGATAAAGTTGTTTTATTCCAGACAATTTATTAAATCTTGGCCAAGAACGTTTATTTCAATTTTATATCGTGAATTCAAGATGTTCGGATGAAATCTACGTAAATTGTGTGCTTGATAGTTTTATCTGTCAACTATAGCTGCCGACGGGTGCTTTTGTTCAGAGACAACTTTGTTCGATTGCAAGTTAAAAGAGAAGAGGATATACAATTTCAAATTTCCTACCTTGATTAGATGTAAAGTCGATCGGCGGTATGTATGACTTGATGATGCATCGAATTTTGACAATTAACTTTGACTCCGCAGATGAAGTGACAATACGAATGCTTAATTTGAATGGTGATTTTTTTTTTGAAACCCTTTTCAATATTTGATTTCGACGGACAGAGTGACGATGTGTACGATTTGAATCTTGGATGAAGACTCTTTGAAACTATTTAACTTTTGTAATATTTGATTTGGACGGACAGAGTGACGATGTGAATGGTCTGAATTTTGAATAAGGACTCCTCTACTCTATGTTATTCCCGCTTATTTATAATATCCTAATTGTCACGTGATGGATCATCTCTATGGGAATCACAGCATTGCTACGTGACAAATTAGGAATATTGTAACTGCCTACTTTCGCGGATTGTGCTGAAGTTTTGTCTTCTTGATTATCTTATTTACGCTATTTCTAATTGCTCATATCCTCGAGACACGTAGATGCTGCTGAAGTTTCGTCTTTTTAATTTCTCATATTTCGTTGGGTATTAGGGACATGCAAGGTGCGTGATAAAATATAGATATCGTAGTAGCTCGTATTTTGCTAATGTTGCGTCTGCGATGTTTCCCAGAACTTCCCTACTGATGCCAGTGGAACGTGGCAGGCGCGTGCCAACTTGTCCTTGCTGAAGTTGCATCTGCGATGTATTTGGTAACTTCCTTGCTGATGCCAGTGAATCGTTCAAGGCGCGTGGCAACTTAGTATTTGCCGAGTCTTCTTATGCGTTAAAATATCATTTTTTTTTTATAATAGTAAGTTTAATATATCATTTCATGGTTTGTTTCTCACGGCTAGTTTCTATTAATTTCTAATATTCTTGCGTTACGTTGTATTGATCATTATTTATTCTTTCTTCGTTACGATCTTTTATTTTATTATCATTTATTAAATATTTATTCCTTCGCTGAAAATATGATTTGTTTTGTAACGCATAAAGGCTACTATATGCACATGTTGATTATTCAAAATGGCCATCTGTGAATGTTCGTAGTATACAGTGACATTTTATTAATGTGAAATCTATTATTTATCCGTTAATTATTTGTGACTCTATTTTAATAGTTGACGTATAATTGCAGTGGGAATAATATTATTTGCATTTATTTAATGTGAGCAATTATTGCATGTATTCCGATGCGCACGTGTAAGAGCTATCATAACAGTCCAAGATGGCCGCTCGTGAGTGTCTCTAGTAAAAGTGTCGCGTCCTTTAATTTGTTTAATACTGAAATAATTATTCGTCTGTCGCTTATTTTCCTCTATTTTAGTGTAGTTAGAATTTTTAAATGACAATAGTATTGTTTGTGTAATCATTATAATACTAATATGTGCATAGTGTGTTATTTTAATATGTCGGAGATGAAAAGAACACAGGAGCCTTTGGAATTTTGGATAACCCCGCAACATTGTAACCTAGAGTCTACTATAGCTGTAATCAAACAATTGTAGTTATTCAACCCGATTGTAATTATTCGAGAATTGTGATAATGAGCTTGGGCTCGAGGCGACAGTCAGTCGCCGAACGTAGCCGCGGTCACGGGATGAACGTTTTGCCTAACAAGGTATGGAGTAATTCTATAGCTCTCCTTAAAAGAAATATTCGTGGCGACACGCGACAGTAAACATTCCAACGGTTTCTGTCCCGTGGCTCGCCACACGCAGACCCTATTCTTCGAGTAAGATGATTGCCAGATGTCGATGCGTCTCCGCAGTACATGTTCGGCTAGCCCGAGGGCCCGTAATAAATCTTAAGGTTTAGTTAACTAAAGTCCTTCAAACAGACAAACAGTCTTTGTCCCAGCTACGGGAAGATAGGGGAGACATATTTTTTAACGAACGGCGTCTCCCACTAGCAACTTTCCCTCGAGGGCGGCTAACATCCTTTTCTAACCACCGATATAGAGATTGACCAATTAGCAGCAACGCCAATTTCCCTTACTTTCTGAACGAAGGCTTTTCTCGACGAATCCGATGATCTCGTGTCCTTAGACACACCCCATTATAGTTTTCCTCTATGGCATCATCGGGACAGGAAAGGCATTCTCGCTCGCGATCTCATCGATCAAGGAGTAACGCCTTCGCGATCAGTGATTATTTTCAGACTTAGACTTTGTGTGAACGGTCTGTCGTCATCCCGTTGGCCGCGGATTCGTTATTGAGCCCGAGAACATCGTCACTAGCGTCGCGAGTGCCGAACCGCCGTGATCAACTGTTAAGACTGTAATAATTCTATCATTGCAATAAACTACGCCTGTGTGTACTGTATCAATGGCTAATCCTCGAGAAGATTCATTTGACGCCCACAACCCCATTCCCAGTGACGATCCGACATCAGAAGTGGGATTCGAACGGTTGCGAACGCTGGAAGGGCAGGTCGCTACCATGAGCAACCTGATGCATACGCTAATGCAACGACCAAATACGGGAATCACCAAATTCCCACATTTTAACCCAGAAGTCGCAGGCGCCGACCCAGCCGCGTGGTGCGCGGCTGTTAGTATGGCCATGGAGGACAACCCCCTGCGAGGTGGCGCGCTATACTCTGCCTTAAGTGACTCTCTACAGGGTTCTGCAGCACATTGGCTGGCGCGAACGACGGGAAACGGAGAAATTACTTGGCCTAAAGTTAAGGAACGATTCCTTACACAGTTCGGTGGCCGAGAGACGACGTCCTCATCGTTAATCAAGGTATCCAGGGAACCGCGGGGAGCGGGCGAATCCACGGGGGCGTTTGCCGGCCGTGTCCGCTCCCTCCTGCAGATGCGGTGGCAACATTCTACGCTAGACGAAATACTTAACGCTGTCACTCTCTACATATTAATTCCACACGACCAACGTCTTAAACGACTGGCCCTCACGAGCGATATCAGAACGGAGGACCAATTCCTGAGCGAAATGCGACCCTTTTGTTACGAAGAAGAGTCGACATCTTCGCCGAGATATGCACCGGCGGAACCCGAAGCTAAGCGACGCAAGTCATCGGGCCACCAGACGAGGTGTCAGTACTCTCGGACACAGAATCAAGGACTGCCGCAAGAGGATGCAGGGCGAACAACAGAGGGATGCACGACGCCAGGAAGGAAACCGACCGGCCGCACCGTCCAAGGCGGTCTGCTACAGGTGTCATGCGGAAGGCCATATCGCACCTAACTGCCCGGCACGACGGGACGGTAGACCAGGCCTCAAGGATGAGCGTAAAGTCAACTCCTGCGTGGTGGAGTCCCCAGCCGGTAGTCTAAGTCATCTGGGTGAGTCGTTCCCATTTTACTTCGATTCCGGAGCCGAGTGCTCATTAATTAGAGAATCTGTCGCTCCGAAATTCTCCGGAAGGAGAACGACAGATATAGTAGTTATGCGAGGAATAGGAAACACCTGCGTTAAGAGTAGCTCCCAGATCTTATCTACGGTACGCATTAACTGTTTTACATTGGAGATAACCTTCCACGTTCTGGCCGATAGTCACTTACATTATGATATCATGATTGGCCGCGAGATCTTAAGCCAGGGTTTTGATGTAACTATTACACGGAATAGCGTCGATATTTGTAAAACGAAGACTATTAATGCCTGTAGTAAAACCTCCGAGGACGAGATCAATATCAATGCGGTTGACACTGACGTAGTTGGCAACGATAAAAGTCGGTTAATTTCTGTCCTCGAGAAATTCAAAGATTCATTCATTACGGGCTTCCCACGTACTCGCGTAAGCACGGGCCAGTTAGAAATACAGTTAATCGATCCAAATGTTACCGTGCAAAGAAGCCCCTACCGACTTAGCGAAGAAGAGCGTAGGATAGTGCGTGAGAGAATAGACGAGTTAATTAGAGCAAAAATCGTGAGGCCGAGCAGCTCGCCGTTCGCGAGCCCTGTCTTACTTGTAAAGAAGAAAGACGGCTCAGATAGACTGTGCGTAGATTTTCGGGCACTAAATAAAAATACGGTCGCGGACCGGTATCCCCTACCCCTCATCGCGGATCAAATCGCGAGATTGCAGAAGGCGAGATACTTCATTAGCCTGGACATGGCCAGCGGATTCCACCAAATTCCCATTCATCCTAATTCGACGGAATATACGGCGTTCGTTACACCCGACGGGCAATACGAATACGTGACTATGCCGTTCGGTTTGAAAAACGCACCATCCGTTTTCCAGAGGGCCATTCTCAACGCCTTAGGCGACCTCGCGTATTCGTTCGTTGTTGTTTACTTGGACGACGTCCTAATTATCGCCGACTCAATAGATCAAGCTCTAGAAAGGTTGAGCACCGTATTAGATACCCTCGTGAAAGCCGGATTCTCCTTTAACTTTTCGAAATGCTCCTTTTTAAAGACATCGGTACTCTACTTGGGATACGTAATCCGTAACGGAGAAGTCCGTCCAAACCCGGGTAAAATACAAGCCTTGAGTTCTTTACCTGCACCGTCGACCGTCACACAACTTAGACAATTCATAGGTTTGGCCTCTTATTTCCGAAGCTTCATTCCCAAATTTTCACAAGTAATGAAACCCCTGTACGCACTTACCTCGAGTAACAAGAATATACCTTGGACGGATAGGCACGAACAGATAAGACAAAAGGTAATTTCCGTCCTGACTGACGCGCCGGTTCTGATGATATTTGACCCCAATTACCCCATAGAACTACATACGGACGCTAGCTCGGAAGGATATGGAGCCATTCTAATGCACAGGGTCGAAGGCAAAAATCGAGTAGTGGAGTATTATAGCAAAAGGACTAGCCCTGCGGAATCTAGGTATCATTCCTACGAATTGGAAACGTTAGCGGTTGTAAACGCCGTCAAACACTTCCGTCATTACTTACACGGACGAGAATTTCTCGTCGTCACCGATTGCAACTCCCTGAAAGCATCCAGTAGTAAGGTACACTTGAACGACAGGGTTTACAGATGGTGGGCTTACCTGCAAACTTTTACCTTCGACATTATATACCGGGAAGGTAAACGAATGGCCCACGTAGATTTCTTTTCGCGAAATCCCGTAGACTTGGATCGCAGTACGTTTAGCAAAATCGTAGAGAAAGAAATTAACCTAACCGAAATCTCCGACGATTGGCTACTAGCGGAACAACGTCGCGACCCACAAATTGCCGAGATCGTCGATAAATTACAGAACGAAGAGCTCGCGGAAGACGTCGCGAATACGTATGAGTTACGGTCCGGCACCCTTCATCGTAAAATACAGAGAAAAGGTAGAACTCTCTGCCTGCCCATCGTTCCGAGAGGGTTTAGGTGGTCTGTTATTAACCATGTGCACCAGTCCATTATGCACTTAGGTTGGGATAAAACGTTTGAGAAACTGTACGAGTATTACTGGTTCGAAGGAATGGCGAAGTATGTTCGCAAATTCGTAGAGAACTGTCATGCTTGTCGAGTTTCAAAGGCGAGTTCGGGTAGAGTACAAGCCGAATTACACCCCATACCTAAGACCAGTATACCTTGGCATACGGTTCATATGGACATAACGGGCAAACTAAGCGGTAAAAACGATTCGAAGGAATACGTCGTTGTGTTGGTCTACGCCTTCACCAAGTTCGTATATTTGCACCATACCCGTAAGTTAGACTCCATTAACACCATTAAAGAGCTTAAGTCCGCTATATTTTTGTTCGGCAGTCCCTGCCGGATAATAGCGGATCAGGGAAGATGTTTTACGGGCAAAGAATTTCGCGACTTTTGTCAAAGTAAACACATAAAACTCCATTTAATTGCGACCGGAGCTAGTAGGGCCAACGGGCAGGTAGAGCGTATTATGAGTACGCTAAAAATCATGTTCACAACAATAGAAACCACCGGGCGGTCCTGGCAAGACGCGACCGGGGAAATACAACTAGCCTTGCATTGTACCACCAACCGCGTGACTAAGTCAAGCCCGTTGGAACTACTAATCGGTAAAACAGCGAGACCCTACGGCTTATCCCTACCCGACAGTATCGAAGAAAGAGAGGTAAATATCTCCCATGTAAGACAGCAGGCGATAAAGAATATAGAAGCAAGCGCCAAATACGATAAGGATAGGTTCGACGAAAACAAAGCTAAAATAGTTAGGTTCAACCTTGGCGATTTCGTATTACGCAAGAACGAGGAACGGAACCAGACGAAGTTAGATCCGAAATTCAGGGGTCCGTTCGTAATAGCAGAGATTTTGGAAGGAGATAGATATACCCTAAAAACCTTAGACGGCAAACGATCATATAAGGACAGACACGACAGACTGAGAAAGATGCCAGAAGGTTGCGTCCCTGCTGAGTTAGACGTCTGCGGTGATGACGACGGCGGTGATAATAACGATGCAAGTACACTGACCTCAGAGGATCATTAACACTGCGTTGTGGTCATAGTAATACACCGAGTGGTTTTATGTGCTTTTGTTGTAACCCGGTGAGTGGGTTGATGTGCTTTTGTTGTAACCCGGTGAGTGGGTTGATGTGCTTTTGTTGTAACCCGTTGAGTGGGTTGATGTGCTTTTGTTGTAACCCGGTGAGTGGGTTGATGTGCTTTTGTTGTAACCCGTTGAGTGGGTTGATGTGCTTTTGTTGTAACCCGTTGAGTGGGTTGATGTGTTTCTGTTGTAGCCCGTTGAGTGGGTTGATATGCTTTTGTTGTAACCCGTTGAGTGGGGTTACGTGCTTTTGTTGTAACCCGTTGAGTGGGGTTACGTGCTTTTGTTGTAACCCGTTGAGTGGGGTTACGTGCTTTTGTTGTAACCCGTTGAGTGGGCTTACGTACTTTCTGGGTGTAATGCACCCAACGTGGCAATATGATCCAACAAACTGAGGTTCACCAGTGTACGAAATCGAAAATGATCTGTTGTGTCATTACGGTCTGACTGGCGACTCACAGAACGCACCTGACACTTTGAGTACAAATTATAACATTACAAATTCCTATTCTCTTTTATTTTTCTGTTGTCAAACCTCCGAACGAAACTTTGTTATTGCACTGGACCCTTGACTTACTTAGACATTTAGTTAAATCGTAAACAATGTCGGTTGTAGCGAATCTAATGTAAGAAATACGATATTTTAGTTACACACGAGGACGTGTGAT
>NW_022885424.1:0-29862 GCF_011952205.1 Bombus bifarius
AGGCCATATCGCACCTAACTGCCCGGCACGACGGGACGGTAGACCAGGCCTCAAGGATGAGCGTAAAGTCAACTCCTGCGTGGTGGAGTCCCCAGCCGGTAGTTTAAGTCATCTGGGTGAGTCGTTCCCATTTTACTTCGATTCCGGAGCCGAGTGCTCATTAATTAGAGAATCTGTCGCTCCGAAATTCTCCGGAAGGAGAACGACAGATATAGTAGTTATGCGAGGAATAGGAAACACCTGCGTTAAGAGTACCTCCCAGATCTTATCTACGGTGCGCATTAACTGTTTTACATTGGAGATAACCTTCCACGTTCTGGCCGATAGTCACTTGCATTATGATATCATGATTGGCCGCGAGATCTTAAGCCAGGGTTTTGATGTAACTATTACACGGAATAGCGTCGATATTTGTAAAACGAAGACTATTAATGCCTGTAGTAAAACCTCCGAGGACGAGATCAATATCAATGCGGTTGACACTGACGTAGTTGGCAACGATAAAAGTCGGTTAATTTCTGTCCTCGAGAAATTCAAAGATTCATTCATTACGGGCTTTCCACGTACTCGCGTAAGCACGGGCCAGTTAGAAATACGGTTAATCGATCCTAATGTTACCGTGCAAAGAAGTCCCTACCGACTTAGCGAGGAAGAGCGAAGAATAGTACGCGAGAGAATAGACGAATTAATTAAAGCACAAATTGTAAAACCTAGTAATTCGCCGTTCGCGAGCCCTATGATACTCGTGAAGAAGAAGGACGGCTCAGATAGACTGTGCGTAGATTTTCGGGCACTAAATAAAAATACGGTCGCGGACCGGTATCCCCTACCCCTCATCGCGGATCAAATCGCGAGATTGCAGAAGGCGAGATACTTCATTAGCCTGGACATGGCCAGCGGATTCCACCAAATTCCCATTCATCCTAATTCGACGGAATATACGGCGTTCGTTACACCCGACGGGCAATACGAGTACGTGACTATGCCGTTCGGATTGAAAAATGCACCATCCGTTTTCCAGAGGGCCATTCTCAACGCCTTAGGCGACCTCGCGTATTCGTTCGTTGTTGTTTACTTGGACGACGTCCTAATTATTGCCGACTCAATAGATCAAGCTCTAGAAAGGTTGAGCACCGTATTAGATACCCTCGTGAACGCCGGATTCTCCTTTAACTTTTCAAAATGCTCCTTTTTAAAGACATCGGTACTCTACTTGGGATACGTAATTCGTAACGGAGAAGTCCGTCCAAACCCGGGTAAAATACAAGCCTTGAGTTCTTTATCTGCACCGTCGACCGTCACACAACTTAGACAATTCATAGGTTTGGCCTCTTATTTCCGAAGCTTCGTTCCCAAATTTTCACAAGTAATGAAACCCCTGTACGCACTTACCTCGAGTAACAAGAATATGCCTTGGACGGATAGGCACGAACAGATAAGACAAAAGGTAATTTCCGTCCTGACTGACGCGCCGGTGCTAATGATATTTGATCCCAATTACCCCATAGAACTACATACGGACGCTAGCTCGGAAGGATATGGAGCCATTTTAATGCACAGGGTCGAAGGTAAAAATCGAGTAGTGGTGTATTATAGCAAAAGGACTAGCCCTGCGGAATCTAGGTATCATTCCTACGAATTGGAAACGTTAGCAGTTGTAAACGCCGTCAAACATTTCCGTCATTACTTACACGGACGAGAATTTCTCGTTGTCACCGATTGCAACTCCCTGAAAGCATCCAGTAGTAAGGTACACTTGAACGACAAGGTTTACAGATGGTGGGCTTACCTGCAAACTTTTACCTTCGACATTATGTACCGGGAAGGTAAACGAATGGCCCACGTAGATTTCTTTTCGCGAAATCCCGTAGACTTGGATCGCAGTACGTTTAGCAAAATCGTAGAGAAAGAAATTAACCTAACCGAAATCTCCGACGATTGGCTACTAGCGGAACAACGTCGCGACCCACAAATTGCCGAGATCGTCGATAAATTACAGAACGAAGAGCTCGCGGAAGACGTCGCGAATACGTATGAGTTACGGTCCGGCACCCTTCATCGTAAAATACAGAGAAAAGGTAGAACTCTCTGCCTGCCCATCGTTCCGAGAGGGTTTAGGTGGTCTGTTATTAACCATGTGCACCAGTCCATTATGCACTTAGGTTGGGATAAAACGTTTGAGAAACTGTACGAGTATTACTGGTTCGAAGGAATGGCGAAGTATGTTCGCAAATTCGTAGAGAACTGTCATGCTTGTCGAGTTTCAAAGGCGAGTTCGGGTAGAGTACAAGCCGAATTACACCCCATACCTAAGACCAGTATACCTTGGCATACGGTTCATATGGACATAACGGGCAAACTAAGCGGTAAAAACGATTCGAAGGAATACGTCGTTGTGTTGGTCGACGCCTTCACCAAGTTCGTATACTTGCACCATACCCGTAAGTTAGACTCCATTAACACCATTAAAGCGCTTAAGTCCGCTATATTTTTGTTCGGCAGTCCCTGCCGGATAATAGCGGATCAGGGAAGATGTTTTACGGGCAAAGAATTTCGTGACTTTTGTCAAAGTAAACACATAAAACTCCATTTAATTGCGACCGGAGCTAGTAGGGCCAACGGACAGGTAGAGCGTATTATGAGTACGCTAAAAAACATGTTCACAACAATAGAAACCACCGGGCGGTCCTGGCAAGACGCGATCGGGGAAATACAACTGGCCTTGAATTGTACCACCAACCGCGTGACTAAGTCAAGCCCGTTGGAACTACTAATCGGTAAAACAGCGAGACCCTACGGCTTATCCCTACCCGACAGTATCGAAGAAAGAGAGGTAAATATCTCCCATGTAAGACAGCAGGCGATAAAGAATATAGAAGCAAGCGCCAAATACGATAAGGATAGGTTCGACGAAAACAAAGCTAAAATAGTTAAGTTCAACCTTGGCGATTTCGTATTACGCAAGAACGAGGAACGGAACCAGACGAAGTTAGATCCGAAATTCAGGGGTCCATTCGTAATAGCAGAGATTTTGGAAGGAGATAGATATACCCTAAAAACCTTAGACGGCAAACGATCATATAAGGACAGACACGACAGACTGAGAAAAATGCCAGAAGGTTGCGTCCCTGCTGAGTTAGACGTCTGCGGTGATGACGACGGCGGTGATAATAACGATGCAAGTACACTGACCTCAGAGGATCATTAACACTGCGTTGTGGTCATAGTAATACACCGAGTGGTTTTATGTGCTTTTGTTGTAACCCGTTGAGTGGGTTGATGTGCTTTTGTTGTAACCCGTTGAGTGGGTTGATGTGTTTTTGTTGTAACCCGTTGAGTGGGTTGATGTGCTTTTGTTGTAACCCGTTGAGTGGGTTGATGTGCTTTTGTTGTAACCCGTTGAGTGGGTTGATGTGCTTTTGTTGTAACCCGTTGAGTGGGTTGATGTGTTTCTGTTGTAACCCGTTGAGTGGGTTGATGTGCTTTTGTTGTAACCCGTTGAGTGGGTTGATATGCTTTTTGTTGTAACCCGTTGAGTGGGGTTACGTGCTTTTGTTGTAACCCGTTGAGTGGGCTTACGTACTTTCTGGGTGTAATGCACCCAACGTGGCAATATGATCCAACAAACTGAGGTTCACCAGTGTACAAAATCGAAAATGATCTGTTGTGTCATTACGGTCTGACAGGCGACTCACAGAACGCACCTGACACTTTGAGTACAAATTAAAACATTACAAATTCCTATTCTCTTTTATTTTTCTGTTGTCAAACCTCCGAACGAAACATTGTTATTGCACTGGACCCTTGACTTACTTAGACATTTAGTTAAATCGTAAACAATGTCGGTTGTAGCGAATCTAATGTAAGAAATACGATATTTTAGTTACACACGAGGACGTGTGATAGTCAGGATGGCCGTGTCGGAGATGAAAAGAACACCGGAGCCTTTGGAATTTTGGATAATCCCGCAACATTGTAACCTAGAGTCTACTATAGCTGTAATCAAACAATTGTAGTTATTCAACCCGATTGCAATTATTCGAGAATTGTGATAATGAGCTTGGGCTCGAGGCGACAGTCAGTCGCCGAATGTAGCCGCGGTCACGGGATGAACGTTTTGCCTAACAAGGTATGGAGTATTTCTATAGCTCTCCTTAAAAGAAATATTCGGGGCGACACGCGACAGTAAACATTCCAACGGTTTCTGTCCCGTGGCTCGCCACGTGCAGACCCTATTCTTCGAGTAAGATGATTGCCAGATGTCGATGCGTCTCCGCAGTACATGTTCGGCTAGCCCGAGAGCCCGTTATAAATCTTAAGGTTTAGTTAACTAAAGTCCTTCAAACAGACAAACAGTCTTTGTCCCAACTACGGGAAGATAGGGGAGACATATTTTTCAACGAGTGACGTCCCCCACTAGCAACTTTCCCTCGAGGGCTGCTAACATCCTTTTCTAACCACCGATATGGAGATTGACCAATTAGCAGCAACGCCAATTTCCCTTACTTTCTGAACGAAGGCTTTTCTCGACGAATCCGATGATCTCGTGTCCTTAGACACACCCCATTATAGTTTTCCTCTGTGGCATCATCGGGACAGGAAAGGCATTCTCGCTCGCGATCTCATCGATCAAGGAGTAACGCCTTCGCGATCAGTGATTATTTTCAGACTTAGACTTTGTGTGAACGTTCTGTTGTCATCCCGTTGGCCGCGGATTCGTTATTGAGCCCGAGAACATCGTCACTAGCGTCGCGAGTGCCGAACCACCGTGATCAACTGTTAAGACTGTAATAATTCTATCATTGCAATAAACTACGCCTGTGTGTACTGTATCAATGGCTAATCCTCGAGAAGATTCATTTGACGCCCACAACCCCATTCCCAGTGACGATCCGACATATACTTAGGTCTACCGTGGAGGGGTCGTCATGTGACGGGTTATTCCGTGGGGGCTGTGAGGCTCGAATTTGTTTTCTATACAAATTGTTAAGGTTTATTTAAATTTCAAATTGGAACGCTCACTCGCGCAATTGATAGTTTCAGTCTACGTTACGGCGCGTGCGCAGCGCGGGGCGTGGCAGTATAACTGTATCTTTCCAACTGTTCTCAACTACTTTCTCCTTGGCACCATTACTCGACCACTAGATCACCAGGCCCGATTAGGTAATCGGATTGCTGCCGGTAGACTGCTAGAATCTATGTTACGCGACTGTAGTCGCTTTTCTTCCTTTGTTAAATCTGTGCAGTTTTCTTTTTATGAATCAGCTTCGTCTAATTTCTTCGAAAGATTCGAATAAGAAATCTCAACATTTTCCAGTAATTTCTACTTTCTTTAAGAAAATCAAACTCGATGATACGAATAACGCGAGATTTGACTGTACTTAAAACTTTATTTAAAATAATAAATTAAAGTACAGCCTATAATCGCTGAGTCGTTGATACAAAGTATAAATCGCAAAATAAAATTGCGGATGAAAACTCGATAAATGATTGTCACGTAACTCGGTAAATCGCTCGTTGATAGTCGTAGATACTCGAACATACTGTACTCTTTCGGTTGCGTCGGTTTATTTATACTGGTCGGGGTGTAGTCAGATGATTCAAATTCGTCTCTGCTCGCCGTAGCGGCGACATTGTTTTGCCCGGTGTATATTTGTTCTTACATTACTTGTATCCTTACGATCATGATACTCCGAGGCAAAACAACAGCACGATTTGAATTGTCCTCTGACTCATGTGCCGCTATTTCACCCCCCCCCTCCAAAAGCAGTGATAACGTTTTTAATGTGATATGTTCATCACGTGTTTACATCGACCGTCGCTGTTTTTAATATTTTCGTAGTATACCCCGCGTCCGATAATTAACGATGCATAACCGAAACTTACCTGTAGTCAATCGGGAAGACGGACTCTTCGAGGAGACCGCGTAACGAACCTATTGCTAATGTTTTCGTTCGTGTGTTCTACCGGAATAAGCGCGTTAAGGATTTCGGTCGATTCCTCTTCGAGGTCCTCCGGTACTACAAAGGCTGGCTTTAGCCTGTCTACGGAAAATCGTTACGTCGCGATTGTTGACTTCGATTGTGTACTTCTTTTCGCCTCTTTGCGTTACTTCAAACGGCCCGTTCTTAAGGCGGCCGTAAAGGGATTGTAATCGGGACAAGTCTTCAAAATACGTACGGCGAAGGATCCAAATCGCGGAAAACGAATATCTTTCTTCCGCCAGGTCGTGTAATGTGCTGTGGTCTGACCTTCCCCATCCGTTTTTTAAGCAGGTTCGCGAATTCCGGATTGGCTCGCTGATTGGTTTGCAAAAAGAACTCCGGCGGCAATCGCATGCCGGTGCCGTGGATGATATCAGCTGCCGTTGCGTCTAGGTCCTCCTTTATCGCGGTTCGAATATGCCTAATAGTACGATCGGCACAATTTCGACCGATTTGCACGTGATGTGCCACTTGATCGCCGCTTTATGTTGTCTATGTAAGCGCTCTACCATCCCACAAGAGGCGGGATGATAGGACGACGTGCGTAAGTGCGTGATGCCGAGCACACGGCATAGCTCTTCAAACAAACAGGATTCGAATTGTCGTCCTTGATCAGTCGTTAATTCCAAGGGGCCGCCGTAACGAGAAATCCAAGTCGAAAGGAGGGACGAGGCCACGGTTGGGGCTTCCATATCGGCAATGGGAACGGCTTCAGGACGTTGGCTGTGTACAAGAACTTTGTTGGATAGATTGTATCGTTTGACGAAAATTTTATTGTTGAAAGTTAAGAAAGTTGGAAAGAAAACCCACGCTGTCTCGAAGATGTCTTGTTTTTCAGATGCTGTAAATTGACAAATAACTAGATATTAGTATTGACATTATTTGATGTCATATCTGACCTTAAAGTATAAATAAAATCAATCTAGGAATTAATGAAATTTCAAACATTTTTTCTAAGAAAATAGAAGTTTTGTTCCTCCTAATGAGTATCACATGATGCAATAGAAAAATAATTTGACATTGAAAATCGTGTCAAGATCAATTTCGAAGCTATAAAATCGTCTTAAAGAAACGCCGTGATAAAAAATTTTTTGACACCTTGTACAAAGGTGTATATCAACGTAAGTGTACCTGTATGTCTATATTCGAGATTATTTATCTATTCAAGATAGCAAAGTAAAAATACCATATAGAGGATTTAATTAATGTGTGGATCAACGTATGTATCACTATATGTAACAATAATATTGACTGTATATGCACGCGTGTAATAGAAGATTTTCGGTTTACAATGTTTATGACACTGATATAAAAATACCATATAGAGGATTTAATTAACGTGTATATCTACGAATATATCTGTAATATCGTGATATAATATATTTACAAGAAATGGATGATAAGAAATTAGTAATAATTCACAAAAAAAGGATATTGTAGTAGAAATATTATAAAAAAACATTTTCTGTTTTAGTGTAGAGTTACTCCTTCTTACAGACAGTGTCGTACAAATCTGTACGTCTCTGAGAAAATGTAGGTATCTGAGCCCTTACTTCCTCAACAACTTTTAGATCTGATAGAAAAAAGAAACATACGAAGTAATAAGTAATGCTTACTAATAAATTCAACAAATACAGAGGAAGATGGCTAAATCGATAAATTAACGAGACTAAAAATTAATTACATCATGGATCTCTCGCTTTTAATTTTAAGCTGTAAATTACCGATATCGGTGACTGCCATATTCTCTTGAGTTTCCAAATCGTAAAGAATCTTTCCCCAGAGATTGGTCAACTGTGTATGTCCCCATGCGACGTAACTTGCTTAAGGAACACGAGCCGGTGATATGCAGGCAACGTATAATTGATTATCATTCGCTCTGAAACGCTGAAGTAATGACCAGTGCAGTGGTCCAGTGGTCATATTGAATGCCGCTGGATATATCAGCATTTGGCAACCTAACCCAGAGAAGCAGGAAATATGAAGCCACCGAATACCAATTAACTTCGTAGTTGCACGGTTCACATTCCATCATTTCTGAATATGCGAGGACAGTCCTCTTATTGTGCTTTTAATTCTTTTATTTGTTTCATTTTCAGCAAATATACTGGTTTTTTAAATTAAGCTTCTTTTTATACAGAGTTACAGATTATATTAATTTTATATAGAATATATTTAAGAAAGATATTTAATTTTTTGCTAGTTAAGTATTGATCGATTAAGTTACTGTACCTTTGTTCCGATAAATGCGTGCCATTTCCTCGAATCTAATATCATAGCAAATGCCAATACCTATTTTGCAGCCCTTCACATCGAACGTCGTTAGGGAGTTACCAGGACTGAGTGAATCACTCTCTCGAAAAGTAATCTTATTGGGAATGTCGATGTCGAATAGCTGTACCTAATAACATAAAAATGTAGTCGCTAATTCTATTGCTGCAACTTTTGTAATTTAATATCAAAGTTACCAACTCCTAAACTTTAATTACTTTTTATTTAATAACTGACAGCGTTTTTATCACTTTCTTTTATTAAAAAATCTTATCATTTAATAATGTTTAAAAAGGAGAAAAAATAAGTATAATAATATTTTAAGTATGTGAAAAATTTATACAACAACAAACACATTACAACAAAAATGGGCGTTTCCCGTATCATAACGTATTTTATAAACCGTAAATTATAGAATTGGTTATAGTATACGTATGTACATATGTATATTCCTAAATTATTCCTAGATAGAGTCACTTTCTTCACCCCAATATTTTCAAATTCAAAGCCATAAAGGAATATATTACTTACCTTTCGGTGTTTTGCTATCAAAGTTCCATCGGGACCCCAAATAGTACAGGTATTGTACAATTTATCGCCCTCTATTTCAGGCATCGTACCACCAACTACATAGATGTTATTTTCTTTAGCTGCGTTCGATGAAGCAACGCTCGTTTCATCATCAGGAATACTCTCGGCGTATTTTGGAAAGTACTCTGCATTGCAATATTTCAATTAATGAAAAATAACTGTCTTTTGTTCCAACCATAAATTAAATTGAAGTGTTTGTCAGTTTTTTATTTTTTAAATTATTAAAATAACTAAGTTTTATATTTCGACTTAATTAAATATGCAATTACTTAGCTAATAGTATATATAATAAATTGCTTCTACAGGTTCAAAATGAAAAATGAATATTTAGAAATATTTAATTACGACAATGCTATTTGTGTTAGCATCAGTGGCTTGTTACTCAACGACTTTGCTAGTACTTTTTGAAACATAAAGTTAGTTTTCAATTAACACTTATACTAGAGGCGGAATTATAAATGCAAAATAATTGATAATACTAATTTATAAGTACCTAATTATTAGTATCTTCACAAATATATTTATACAAAAATCACGATAATCATGAAAATGGGGAAATCCTATATTCTCGAATCAATTCACAATTTATTTTGTATATTAATTAGATTCCGCGCTCATCAGTACGTACTCACTGGCGACATCGAGAAAATGTATCGGCAATTCCTCGTACGACCAGAGGATCGGAAATATCAAAGGATATTATGGCGCAGCGCGAGTGGAGAAACAGAAACATATGAGCTTAACACCGTAATACTCTTATCATAGAAATAGAAGCAGTCCTCAATTCCCGCCCGCTAACTCCTATCTCCACCGATCCAAATGATCTCCTAGCCCTCACTCCCGGACATTTCCTCATTGGCGATTCATTAATGTGCTTACGTGATCGAGATTTCAGAGACATTCCATCGAACCGACTCTCCAAATGGCAGCATATCCAACAGCTTAAACAACATTTTTGGAACCGCTGGCATAAGGAGTATTTGAACGAGCTAACCAACCGCAATAAATGGAGCAAGGGTGGACACAGCATCCAAAAGGGCACAATCGTCATCCTCAGAGAGGACAACGTTCCCTCCATGCATTGGCCTCTGGGCCGAGTTATCAAGGTTCATCCAGGCGCCGATGGTGTCATCCGGACAGCTACAGTTCAGACGGCAAAGAGCATTTTGGATCGGGGCGTCAAAAGGCTTGTCCCACTGCCAATTCAACCCGATCTCGAGAAACCCGAACAACTAGCCACCGAGACGAAATAAGATGGGAACTTCAACCACACCTCCCTAGTTTGATCGGTACCCTCTCAACGGGGTTAGGTTGAGAATGTTACGCCATGCGGCTTACCATAGGTCATATTCTTAACTATCGATCGCGGCACTATAATGTCGCAGACGGATCGTCGCGTCTGCCCGGCAAACAAACATTGTAGTGGCAAGCGCATGGTTCATTAAGCAGGGCGACTTCCAGAAACGTCGACTCGTGGCCCGTATTTTACCTCGCAGTAAAAGAATGTGGCGTGATCCGAACGTAGTGGGGGTCGCCTTCCAGAAAAAACGAAAAAAATCGAAAGGCGTTCAGAACTTTTCGAGAAGTCGAACCGTCAACACATGTGGTATGTCGCGCATTACTTATCAACCAAAACGCAGTTACATTTTTTTTGTTCCATTTATATCTTTCTAGTTAATAAGTTGTTGAAATAAACATTAATTTATTTGTGTTAATTCTGTGGAATTTCATTGAACTACCCTTATTATCATAATCGAAATAAGGGGATCGATCAGTTCGTGGCGTCGATTATTTAATCGTAACGGGAACTTACAACTCTCGTTGACGTGCTATCTCGCGATCGCGTCTCTCCGCGAACGGTCGAAACAAAATGATTCACTAAAAACTGTCCTGAATTCCTAAGAATTTATTTACCGCAAAACTGACAAAGTGTTTATTTAAAAAATGAGGTTGAAGGTAGTCCTTTTCTTTCATTTCATTCATTTTCATTTTCTTTCTTAAGTATGGCTAACACAATATCTAATCAATTAAAATTTTATATTTTCACGTGAAAAGTTTCTTTAGATAATTATTATCAACATGATGACTAACTCTTACGGATTAATACGTGTCTGTAGGGCAATCCGGTGGACTTGATCGGCTTTTTACTTCGAAAGTTGAGTAATCGGTGTCGCTTTCTTACGCATCTTTGAACTGTATAAATGTTTTAAAATTGTTTGATCCAGAATGTACCACACCGGACAATCAAGAAGGCAGGTGCCTTGACTACAGAAAATGTAAACCTCTGCAAGAAATATGGCAGATACAGTACCGTACAGCCACCGATTTTTATAGACGATCAGTGTGCAGATACCAGGGCAATGTTACGATCGGTTGCTGTCCGAACGATCCAAACAAAGAGAAGAGAGAAATTTTAATAAAAACTGTGTACAAGTATAAGACTTTGCGACCACCATACTGTGGTTTTAGCAACGTCTCTCATACCAGGCTGGTCGATGGTAAACCAGCTGAACTTGGTACGTTTTATGTCTTTCTTTCCGATTAATAATAAGCCATTTACTGCAAAGAATGAACTTTAAAGGCATTAAACAGCACATCAATGTACATTTCAATTAGACTAAATAATAATGCTATGATTTCATCGGTAGTAACTTTACTTATTAACTTGAATTATTTCTTTCTTTTACTTCATGTTAGGAAGAGTATCTTTTTGCTTGAAATAAAAAATTGATATAGGAGTAATAATATGGATAGAGATCAAAAACTGTTAGGGCAGAAAAAAACACGTTTGAACTTTATAGTTCAGTATAGTTCAAATAGAAATTATATAGAATTATTTAATAATTTGTATTCCACTGGAATAAAAATTTAATTTCTGTCTTTATCAAATCTCTATTTCAGAGTATTTGTACGTATGTACTTATCGTCTGCTGTATGATCGAATATCGAATAGGTAATAATCGTTGTTACTCGTTACGTGAGAAAAAATTATGTATATTCACAACTATGACTATTGCATTTTAGGCGCTTGGCCATGGATCGCTGCATTAGGTTTTCGTAATCCCCGAAACCCAGACAAACCACTATGGAAGTGCGGAGGTTCCCTGATATCGGCTAGGCATGTTTTGACTGCAGCACATTGTGCACATATGGATGGAATAGAAAACATACACAATCATAATATTGCCATTCTTAGATTGGTGGAGGAGGTGCCATTTTCGAGTAAGTCCTCAAATATATATATATATATATGTATATATATATATATGCTATTGAGTATTACTGAAGTATCATATCTTGAAATTTCTTACTGTACACATATATTGTGTCATAAAGCGTGTACGATTCTTTCTCATACTTTTGGTCATTTGTTTCCTGCATTTTCATTTATTTTCTTATTTTTCAGGGTACGTATATCCCATTTGTACGAAAGAGCCCCTACGAAAGAGCAACTTCGTCGGCTATAACCCCCTTGTTGCTGGATGGAGAGCGTTAAGATATAGTAAGTGATATCAATTTTATAATAAAATTAAACAGTTCCAGTCTTAAATATCTTTCTTATTTTCTTCGTAGGACGACCACGACATAATGCATTAATGGTAGTACAAATGCCAGTAATTAAGAAGGCCGAATGCAAAATAGCTTATTCCAAATTTCCTAATGCACCTGATATCACTGATGGTATAATATGCGCCGAACATAGTTACTACAAACTATACGGTATCTGAAGACACGTCAATTCGAATTAACATCAAATCGACGTCTTAAACATTAGAAATAATAGATAAACACAATTCAATAATTTTGCCCACTTCTCACACCTCATTATGGTATTTAATCTAATTTCCTTCTAATCTTAGTTTTGCTCAAAATACATATAACATGTACATTATAAATTGGAGTATTTCTATACACAAATCAATAGAAGATTATTACTGTATATAAGTATAATTTCAATACAATTCGATCGATATATTTCAGTATCTTTGATTAAAAATTTAACGATCCTTTCAGGCTGACCGCGGCGGACCACTGCTGATACAACATGAATTAACCTCGTATTTAATAGGTATTGTGTCTTACGCTTATAAGTGCGGCACAGCTGGCTATCCCAGCGTTTACACTAGGGTCACATCGTACCTTGACTTCATTCTCCAAGCGATGCAATAATATGATATTACTGTTCCATAAATATCATTGTGTAAAAAACGTAAAGTTGGATTTTCTTATTGTGGAGATAAGAAACAGCTCAAATTTACATTGTTTTGTACGTTACAAATTATAGGCTTAAAATGTACGAAATGTAACTTTGAAACGACACTAATTTTCTACGCACGATAAACCTTCACGACTTAGGTATGTAAAGATGATAAACGTATATTAATTCTATTAATTTGGTAATAATAAACCAACTTTCTGAGAAGTTCTGTAAATTTCGTTTCTGTTGTATCAAGAGAATAATGGAATATTCCACTTAGATCGTATACTTCTTGTATGTACATACAAAATTTTCCGGCTAATCTAAAACACTTCATAAGATAGAGAGCTTCTGGAGATTCGGACACAGAGAGTGCATAAAATACAAGATAAGTCTCGTGTCTTTCAAAATTATTTTTTATTCGCTAAAAACGTCCTGTGTACTCATGCAATCACATGCAACCTCGAAACTTCACTTATTTTTTATCACTTTCCAATTCAATACACTGTTTCTGCATTTTTGACTATATGTAAGAGAAATTTCCATTCAGCCAAAGGTGTACTTACAGATTATAGATTCCTATACGACTCTCGGTAAAAATTTATCCGCACTCCAGATAGTTAAAACTTCTGTCGACCGTATTGATCCATCTGCACTCTTCGTATGACGTCAATATCTGTTCAGTGCTGCTGCGTAGGTTTCATTGTGTTACGTCAATTCGTTTGTGACCGTTGCGCGAGTAATGGCGCTTTGCAATGGCGATTTGCAGGAAAACAGTGCAGGATGCTGTGATTCGTTTCTTGTGGTCGGAGGTTATGTTGGATGCCTATATTTATCAAAGATTTAATGCACATTATGGAGAAAGTGTTTTGTCACGAAGTGTGTTTGAATGGGCACAAAAGTTCAAAGAAGATCGCACAAGTGTTATGAAAAAACAGCTGGACGCCCGTCCACATCCACGATGACAACATTGAACGTGCTCATGAACTTATGCTCTATGGAATAGACGAGTGACACTGGATAATGTGGCAAATCATTTGCAAATCAGCCACGGCTCTGCTTATGCAATAGTGCACGACAGATTTGGGTTTTAAAAAGTTTGTGCGAGATGGATGCCGAGAAAGCTGATGAAAAGGTAAAGACGACGATGCATTCGTGGTTCGCAGCTCAGCCCAAAACATTTTTTAACGAGAAAATACGAAGGTCCTTCAGCAAATGGACAAAGTGTATACAGAAATTGAGTGATTATGTCAAAAAATGATGTATGTCTTTTTTGACAATTGCTTAAAATAAATTCTACACCGACAGAGCGGGTAACTTTCTACTCACCCTCGTAAGACACTTAAATTTCCAATCTATTATGATGAATAAAAGAGCTTATACTATTAAATCTAATTGTATTTTGTTGCATGAGAGTACACGTGTATGTGATGTACATTACCTTTATATCCCCTTGAACGCTTCAATATTGCGCATATATACTATATTTTGTACAGATTCTATAAAATTTTGTATGTTTGTTTAGGCTGTTAATCTAGAGGCTGGAGTACAAAGAAGTGGCGCAATGATGTGGGCTGATGACATTTATAATTATCAAGGAATCACCCCTACATTCGCTCAGGTATATATCGTTGACTATAATGTATTTAACATATATGATTGTTAGAATATTAATAATTAATTTTTAATTCTATCAGAATTTTAATGAAACTGTCCCTTGGGAAGGAAGAACTGATACCTTGATATCACGGTTTGTACACCCTATATATACGACAAATTTTAGAACATTATATAACGAAGAACCAGATCGTCGTGGCCATGTGATGTGAATAAAAGGACTTGAATTTGATGATATTTTTATAATGTTAGATAACATAACTAAGTATCTTCACAGTAAGATAGGATGACATGCTTTACATGATCTTAATGTTGTTCACTTGAGTGATGATATTATAAGGAAAAGTGTAATATCACAGGTAGGATGATTCATAATTTAGAACTACTAACTCATGTATGTATTAAAAATTAAAGAAATATATTAAATTTTATAGGATATTTATGTTTAGTAACCAGTAATTCAGAGATTGGTATTCATGGTTACTATAACGAGGCTGTAGAAACGCACCCTTTCTTCTTTGCAAATGGTCCTGTATTTATGTCTAAGCCGAAACTGGAACCTCTGAATAATTTAGATTTATTCTTGTTATTTTCTAAAATACTTATCTACAGTATACCATAAGGAATGATACCGTATCGCACCTAATCAAGTGCCTTAAGAAACATCAACAGGATATCACAGTAATCCCTTATCGACTGATATGTAAGTAAAAGTTATGTGTCATTGTTATACACAGTTATGTGTTAGTGTTATACACAGTTATTTATCATTTTCTATTAATTCAGTTGTAGCCACTACAATATCTATGACACTGGTAGTAATTATGAGAACAATAATGATGTTCTATAAGAGGAAATGATGATTAGGAACAAAAACTTACAGGTAAGTCAATGTATATGTTATTTGCCATTTGAAAAGAAAGTTACTAACTTAGAATTTTTTGATAAATAATAATTGTGCAAAATATATTGGATTTCAAATTTATCAAAAATTGAAATTTAAGAAGCATTGTAATAATATAACATCAATATTTTGATTTTTCAGGAGATATCATGCGGTGGATGGATAATATGTAAAAAATATTAAGCAGTATATGAATTTTCATATTGCGTAGAGATAACAAAATGAATTTTAAAAAATGTCGACATGGTAATAAGAAATAGCATCATGACAAAGAATATATAACGACAGTTTCATTTTTTATAAATAAAAATTTGTTGTTCCAGATTTTGAAATATAGTGAAACGTTTAATTAGTATCTCAATATCTTCAAATAATTATTATTTTAGAATCAATTGTAATTGTATCATACGTACTTTTGAATTCGTGCAAGAACATATGTAATTTTGAAGTAGTTATTATTAGGAAATTGTTAGACGCGAACAGTATGCGAAATGTTAGTATGCAGTGTAATAATTATCAATCAAAACACAAGAATTAAATTCTTGAGGAAAAAATTTCCGGAATTTCTTATTTACACGATTATAAAGAAATCCATAATAAAAAGGAGCTGCTTTCTAATACTTCTCTTCCTTGTAATGCCTACGTTAATAATAACGAGGTTCGACTTTTTGTTTTTAGAGGGATACTGGAAAATTTGAAAGTACAGTACCATTGGGAAGAAAATCACGATATTGAAAACGATATTTGCAAGTAAATTTCCAAAAAATCTGTTTTCAAATTTTCGCTTTCTATTTCACATTAAAAGAAAGGGAGGGCTGCCTTCTTTTTCTGCAAGACAAAACAAACATTCTGAATCTCGTATCAATGAATGATGTCAATAAGTTATTTTTCTTTTCAGATTGAACAATATTCCAGATTTATTCATAATTTCATACTACGCGAAGAATAGACTTTCATAGGTATATAAAGGAAATATTAAGTATAGGAAAACTCTTTTTCGTTGTAGGTGACATATGCTTCACGGTTGAACACATATAAATGAAAAAGTACTCTTATGGAGAAAAAGAATTGATACCTTCGATTGACATTAGATAATGTATATAAACTTATGAACAATCACTATCAGTTTGTATTTTAGGTGCACACGCAGATTTGTTGGAGTTCTTATAAAATGTACTTCCTGTACGAACGTTTTATTCTTCCAAATTTTACGATACTATGTCTCATATAATAACTATATGGATTAAACGTAATATAAATGATCCGAAAATAGAATCGAACGACATTAATTGTCTTTCTATTTATACCAATATCGAAAATACAAGTAAAGCCGGAGCAATAGTATGCAAGAATGGACTATTTATTATTTTAAACCAAATCATAGCATATTCAGAATGCACAGTATTATCATGAAATGTAAATGAATCAGTTGTAAACGAACGATTTTACTGTAAAATCGTTGCCTCCTTTTTTTCATCTGAAATATAGCAGCAATGAGTACATTCTTTTAATATATAATAAAACGAGATATCTTTATAAAGTTACATATGTCATCACTGGTAACTGTTATCTCGTATGACACCAAATATACCGTTAGTATGGAATGATATTTTTATGAAGATATACTTTAATGATAGATTTTATGAATGAAACGTTATATAAGAAAAATTATCTCTTGTCATTCTATGAAGTGTAGTAGCTAATGAAGATTAATTTTACGAAGTATTAGAGCAAAAGAGAATTAAAAAATTAAAAAGATCTAAATAAGATTGTTCGTGTGGCTTAATTATCTCAATTCTGGTACACCACTTGTTACATTCTAACTAATTAGCGCTAAACAATAACTTGCAAATATTAAAGATATTAACACCTTAATATTAACACCTAAAGGTTTTCAGGAAATTTTATAATATTTGATTATTGTATATCTAGTCATTGATTGATAACATTTCTTGTATAAGCATAGATCGAGGTTGACGTCATACGCAGATTGCATATCATTGACAGGTATCGTTTTAATTTATTTTATGGCTAGAATCATTTGCATATTATACGAATAATTATTTCCATTCGAACGATTAATAAATCACGTACCTATAAAAGATATATTATGAAAAAGACGTGACGAAACAAAAAATATTGGAAATTCCGTTGTCATTAGATCAATTATTTTTGCAATGATTTTTATTTCCATGTAATTACATATGAAATGGGTAATTCATTAACATCTCCTCGAATCGAATATAATTCGTTACACTTCACAACGATTCAAATAATGGACGGGAAATATATAATAAGTTTCCTGTCCTTGCGTTAAAATAGTACTGTACAAATCAGATGATACAGGAAATACCCAAAAAACCCAATTACATCCACATTGCATGACAGCACACTTGCAATGGATTTTTGTGATTTCAATGTCACAGACAATGACACAACTAATCAGAACACGTTCGAGGCTATAGACATTGAAATTACCGCGTGTTTAATACGTTTAAAGCATAAATCTAAATTTCACGCGATTATTTCTTTGTACATTGTGAAACTCTCAAATTATCTTAATCGAATAAATAATCCTAATGTAATAAAACATCTTGAAATAGACCTAGATATCTGAAACAGAAACTCGAAGGATAAGAAATCCTAAAAGGTACTAATCCTAAAATAACTAACTCCTAAATAATAAACAAGTGATAAAACCTGTTATAAATAATAAAGCTTACCTGGAATAATCAAATCCTAACTAATCGAAAATAAAATAAGGCAAGCAATTCTTAATCTTTCAAGTAATTTTTCCGAAAACAGAGAAAGATAGAGAAATTAAAAAGACGCAGCACAAATTGCAGCACAATGAAAGTTTCAGAGCGATGAATACGATCGTATTAAACTAAATAATTTTCAAAAGTGAAATTACACTGAAACGTATATCGATGATATTTGTCATTTCTACGATCTGTTTCGCTTGATCGTGCTTCTTTTCTGATGTAAATTCAATTTATAATACGAACTAAGTTTCCTTTATTATTATTAGTCCTGCGTCTTTTTAATTCGTCACTTCTTTTATTTCAGAACAATGACGGGCTGCAAGATGCTGTTCGGATGTTTGGCGTTAATTGCTTTTCTGCATCCATTAGTTCACGTTTGTACTTCGAGTAGTACAGCTCAAGGTTTGTACTTCGAGTTGTCTTTTTCCATGCACTTCAAATTCCAATACGATCTGGTCACGTGGCCTTCGTACAATTTCGAAATTTTACCTGTTTGGTAATCGTCAATGAAAAAAGAAGTTATGCGTGACCTCAACACATTGAAACAATTTTTATGATTTTTTATTTGCCGGTTGGTCAGCAAGTTAATGGAAAAATTTCACTTAACTATTCGCGTTAATTTCTTCGGTTTAACTTTTGGGAAATGCTTCGTTAGCTTCGGGAATATTCCAACGATTCGTTTTACGTACAAAATAAGCATGATAAATATTACATCACGGTAATGAAAACTATTGGCGTAATACCTAAGATAAAGATGCAGAGACATTCTTAGAATTTCTAATGACACCTTTATAGATTTCTCGTTTAATATCGCTACTACATTTGAATCACTTTTACCTAACGGTGTCACATAGTCTCGTTGGAAATTTGTCAAATTCCTTAAAATGATCACTGAAAATTTTCCTAAATTTCCAAGAATTTATTTATCACGAGGTAAAGAAAACGTGTATTAGAAAGATGAGTTCGAAGGTTTACCATTTTTTCAATTATGGCGAACGCAATATGTAATCAATGAGAATTTTATATTTTCACGTTGAAAGTTTCTTCAGATAATTATTATCCAGATGATGACTAACTCTTACGAATTAATGCGTGTCTGTAGGATAATCCGGTAGACTTGATCCGCTTTTTATATCGAAAGTTGAGCAATCGGTGACGCGTTCTTATACACCGAACCGCGAAAAGCAAAATTTCATATGATCTCACCAATTTCGGATGTCAGTCAAATCAGTCAAATCAGTCAAATAATAAGTTCGCGTTAATATACACGTTCGATTTTTGAAAAGCTTGTTCAATTTAATAAGAGTCTTGGTAACAGGCTTATGTTTTTAAACCTAATTGGTTGTTTTCATTTACAAGTACCTCGTGTTAAAGTACTCATAAAATGACATTAAAATCAGAAAACTAATAACTGAAAGATTATCATTTTTCCTCTGTGGTAGTTTACATATAACATAATGCAACTAACATGTCACGATTAATGCAAAATAAATAAATTACTAATATAGACATTTTTTTAGTAATTTGTATAATCGTGAAACGAATTGGACTTTCTAAAGGCAAATATTAAAGGAAACATGGAATTGATGCCAAATCTATCACAAATATTATTTATACTACTTATTTGCGCAGTTTGAAGCGAATCAAATTGATGAAGGTTTCTTTGTTACATGTTAATTTACATTTTAAAAGACATAACAGGCACGCTAATTAGTTTGCTTAAGATACTTTCGAGATACCAAGTTAGACGCGTTTCCATGAAATCATATCAATTTTACGATGATATTTTTCTATCAAGCATGCAATTATAACCGTATCGTTGATTAGTGCATACAATTATCCATGTACATTCGTCTTTCCGAGTACCGCGCTTCAATATTGCTAATTTCAAATTCGTACATTAATGTTCGTAAATGCTTGAAAATGCTATATAACTGTATCAGCTTCTGTTAAAAACATTTTATAGTAAAATCTCTATAAATTTGTAATATTTTTTAGACAATTTGAATTCATTATATTATACATCATACATTCTAGTAATTTCTAATTAAGTTACTTTTGCGATGTTTAATTATATTTTATGTATATTCTTATAACTCTCTATGTTACGGCGCGTACGATGGTCCGTGCGCCGTCTGAAACTTTATACTATATACTGATCTACTACATACTATATATTATAAACTGAATCCTTTGACGTAATCTTAATAGCTTGAAGGAATCTCTAACCCTGTAAGTGTTTTCGGTTTATGGATGGTCCTTAGAACAATGCTTAGGTTTATTGCGCACTCTTACAAATAACGGAAAAAGCGGGTAGTTATTTTTCCAATAAACAATGTCACCCACTAGCCACGTTGGTAGGAGGCTTCCTCCTCCTATCTTCATTCATTAACGTTGGCTATAATCAATGGGCACCCTCACTTTCCTAACGAAAAGTGTGAACAACGAATCCGCGTTCTTCGTTCAGAAAGCACACCCACACTGAGATTTCCTCTCGTGGCGGCACACGAGAACGCAAATCTCACCACTCGAAACCAACTAGTGTCGGACGACGGCAACGCAGTGGTTAGCGCCATAGAGTACAAACGTTCGGATCCCGGGTTCAAATCCCGGCGCCTCGTACTTTTCCAAAGTCCGATTTTTCTTCCACGTATCGTAACTGCGAAAATTATAAAAGTACCAAGCGAAGCAAGTACGGCATATATGCGGAATATGAATCGCTCAACGAACCAAAGAGCGGCTCAGTGACAAAATTAGTAAAGTAAAGACCACAAATATTACAACATTATATTCTACCACAAAATAATTCTCTATACAAAAAAGGTACACAACGAATCGATTTTTCACAACGATAAGAGTCAACAGAACCAATCAAGACCAGGCGAGACTCTCATAAGACAACGATATCAGAGGGATCAAATCAGCGACTTCAATCTATGTTACAGAGTATAGTTATCAAGAAAAACTGCTCTTTTCATGAAAAGTATGGTAATGATACTCTTATAATATATTGTATATCTGGCAGTCGGATGTGCCCGTGGCCATCGGAAATGTAAAGACGACGCTTTTAGAAAATGATAGCGCCATCGCGTTTTAAAAACTTTTACTTTTTCATTTACCGTTACGAAGATTGTGATGGAAGAACGTAATGGGGTAAAAGACGACAATTCCTTAGTGAAGAATGCTCAAAGAGATTCTATAGGGATCGATGCTCGTTCCGTTGGGTGGTTCATTCGAATTTTGATTGGGATTATCGGGATGGAAGGGTCGAGAGTGTCACGTAAAGTTAGTACTTGGGTGGTAGTAAGAAGGCTGAGTCGTAACCCAACTACTTATTTTCCTTTATAAAAGATTCTTTATCTAAAGATGTGTCACCTGCATATCTTGAATGATCTCCAATCTCAGTTGTATTCTCTGCTTGCTCTTCTTGAAATTTCTCATCTTTTTTTTTTTTTTTTTTACATTGATCATCAATTTGTGGGTCCTTATTTATTATTTCTTGTTCTACTTCATTAATCGCAGCGTTCTTTATGCTCTCTGTCTCACTACTTTCCTTACTTTAGAAATTTTTTTTGTTTTTATTTAAATTTGTTACATCACATTTATTTACTACTAAACCATCTTGAATTGTATTATCTGTACATTCCTGTGACTTATTTCTTTTTTTTTTTTTTGATTTCCTGGAATATCATGCACATTCTTTATAATATCAGTCGTTGATTCTGATATTAATGAAGAAGATACATCTACTTTTATCGATGATTCTACTTTATTAATGTCACTGTGCACTTTATCTAGTTGTTCCATAGTAAAACATCAAGATTGTTACAATTACTTAAGAAGTCATGGATTGTTATTTAAATATTTACTGCACTTTTCCATCAATGTAACCCTTTATGGCAGTTTGACATTCTACAGAACACCAATGCTGTATCAGTTTATATTTTTCTTCATCATGAAGTTTTATTATATCACCTAATTCTTCCTGATGTTTTTTTTTCTTTTTTTTCAATTTTCAAATAAGAGTGTGTTTTCTATGTGAATCTTTTAATTCTTGGTTCGCCTCGAGTAAGCGATTATTAACATCTTTGGAAAGTTTTTGGACGTTTTCCAGTTCTTTTCTAAGAAAATTATTTTGTTCGTTCATATCTTTTACTTTACCTTCAATTTCTACCCTACGCAATATTTCAAATTTATTTTCATTGACAAGGATCATTTTTCTTATTTTTCAAAATCCAGTTTCAATTTATTAGTTTCTTCTTCATATTTATATCCAAAATCACCTACTTTTTTATATTCACCCTTTAGGTCGTCTAGTTCACATTGAAGGGCAGATTATTTGTCCTTGTGGTTCAAGAACTACATTTTATCTCTTTTGCATCTTTAGCCCCAGCTTCACGTTCCTCCATTGAATTACTAACACATGAATTAAGTTTGGCCTTTTTTTTTTGTTCCAGCAAGTCAACTTCATATTTGTGACTTATGTTTGTCGGATCACGATTCGAATTTTGAGCGCGCGACGACTCTTCATGTGGACTAGCCATCGTTTCACAAAGCCGAGATTTTATTTACACGTATATACAGGTCTATCACTAAGCTTAACAAATAATAAGTACAACTAATAATAAGTCTAACAAACACTAAGCCTAATGAATAATACGATCTACGAATAATTAAATTAAATAATACTATTAGCAATGTTTGAGTTCAAACGAATCCACGGTCACCGGGATAACTCCTTACTAAGCGAAACTAACTTAGACGCAAATGCGATCGTCGAAAATGCTCGATGTATCACTCTCCAAGGCAATCGCAAGAATGCCAGCCTCGTGGAGATTTTTCTCCCTGTACGATTGCATTTTGTTTTCTATACCCGTTTGGAAGCATCGAGAAGGTTCCAAACGCCGTTGCTAGGCACACTCGTTGGAAGCATCGAGAAAGTTCCAAACGCCGTTGCTAGGCAGTTTCTGCCTGGAGTTTTGATTACTAATACAATGTATGTCCCATTGCATCGGCACCTCCGAGGCAACATCACACGTGGCTAGGCCCGCTCTCGAGGCCGCATGCCGCCGCAACCACATTTCTCGGAAAACACATACAACCACTCCAGACCTCCGTTAGATAAAACATCCATCCCGTGACCGTGGCTACGTTCAGCGACCGATTGTCACCTCGAACCCAATCTCGCTTATTACAAATCTTAAGCAATTACAACTATAATAAAATCTAGGCTAAGGTACTAGAGGATGTTCCCAAAATTTCCAAGGAAAGGCTTCGGCTTTCCTTTCATCTCCGACATATATTACTACTGAATTGTATATTCTTAGTCAAGTATGGTTTTGAATGTCTGGTTTTGTATGTATGGTTTCGTATGTATGATTGTATGTACTGTTTTATGTGGATATTTGTATTTTTCTATATATATTAGTACTGAATTGTATATTCTTAGTCAAGACTGTAGGTGAATAAAAACTAATGAAAGCTTAAAATCTTGTTAACTCTCTCTTATCCTTCCTCCCCATTCACACAAGTCCTACAATACTAAATTTAATGTTCAGCTGTACGAATTGCAAGGTACATAATAAAAAAAAAAAGAATAAAAAAGTAAAATAAAATAAAAAAAGGAATAAAAGAAATAAAATAAAATAAAATAAAAAAAGTTAAATTTAAGATATCTTTTAAACTAATCATTTTGCAAATCAAGTACTTGTATACTCCTCTGTAGAGAATCAAAAACTGCGGACCGGATCGTCCATCCAGAAAACGAGAAACCCGAGGAAAAGGAATTGCCCGTGTTGGCGTAAGGTCGCGACATCGTCGCTTCGCTTATCGTTGGACACACGCTGATCGAACAACGACGCCTTTTCACGGATCCCTCGTGTTTTTCCTCCCTTTCGGCTTCGTGACCCACGGAGAAAGACGCCGAGCAACGCGAATCTCGACGCGTGGCATAACGTTGTTTCGTCGGCCCGGCCTTTGACGCTGGTCGCGGAAGCGAATCGATACCTCGTCGATCGACGCGTGGCGGCGATACGCGTTGCTCTCGTCCCCCTGAGACGCGTAATTAAGAACGACGATCGAAGAACGACGGAGAATCGACGGACGAGGAGGCGGATGAATTCGTTGGATATCGTGGAGCCGGCGATTATCGCTGCCCGATTAATAACTGCGACCCTCTTCTCCGGAGTTCGTGGGTTACGACGTTTAGTCGCGATATTAACGTACCTCCGAAGATTACAGGCGTAAGCCTGCTTCGTTCGCTTTATCGCGACTCTTCTTACGATCTCCATCGACCGCACCCCTGCGATATTTAATCGCACGGGGGACGAGGATCGTACGAGTGCTCCTCTTTCCCTTACTTCATGACCGATCTCCCTTGAGCGATACTCGACGTCGATCGAGTCAAGTACCTTCGGCTTTGCATCAACGTCGGCTATCGCGTCGTTCCGTGTCGCGGCATTTTCCATTTTAAAGGGATTCTTCGTTTCACATCGTAACGTCCTACGTCGCGTTATATGGTCGTTCGAACGACGAAACCAAGATCCAACCTTTTCATACTTATTCGTATCTAGATCTCGAGTCGGTTATTAATCGTCCGGCGGCACACAGCGCTGTTATCTCCGAACCGAGAGAGCAACGTCGAAAGAAACGGCGCAGCCGGCCGAAACTCGCTCGCTCCAAGAATCCCGTGGCTCTCTTTTTCGTCCGCGGTCACCCTTTGTCCGTGAATTGGCATTAAGCCGCACCCCGATCTGTGCGCATATCGTGCTCCACTGCGAACACTGTAAATGGCAATTGTACGTCGAGTCGTACGCGGAAGCCGTTATCCCGCGGGTTACATTATCGCAGCCCGTGGTTTCCGTATACTCGCCCTATAGCGAGCCGCGTTAATTCCAATTTATTCGCCCTTTCGAAACGTGGCTAGAAACTTGATCCGTCTTACGTTCGAGAGTCCGTATCCTCGATACGAGAGATCGATCGACGTATTCCACGTATTCGTCTCTTTTAAGCCGCCAAAGTAGCCCCGCCAAAGTAGCGCCAAAGCCCCGATCCTTTAGCATTTAATATATATCCTATGCTTTATCGTTCTTGCATTGTTTTGTTCCTCGACGATGCACTAATCGGAGCAGATGCAAAGTGTTGGATAATCGATTCGACACAATAGGATCTCGAGCGACAGGCGTCGTAAACCCAAGGACAACCATGCCCGGACAGTATCACGGTTACGAGCGCGAAGCCTTTTAATCGTCTTTCGCTCGTAATATGCGCTCGTACGCGCGTGTTACGCCGATCCCGACACCGATCTCGATCAACCGCGAGATCGCCAAATTAACGCTTAAAGCGACCTTCCAATCGCTACGTTCGGATCGCGTCGTCGGCGCAGGTACCGCAGTCGAGGTTGACACCTCCTCCTTCGCTCGGCTCGTCGTTTCTTGCTGGATCGCGAGAGAAAAGGGCTGATATCCTCTGAAACGCGCGACGCGGCATCGAGTTGCACCTCGTCGCGTTCTACGTATATCGACGATCCGTCAGAGAAGAACATCGGGAATCCTCGATCGCAGACTCTCGAGCCGTCAAGCCACTCACGCCCGCTTTTCGCTCGATGCGCTACCCAGAGAAAAAAACGAAAATAGAGGTAACCGATCGAGCGCGTTTCCGCTTACGCCAACGAGGAGAATCTCTCGAAAAGACGAATCGATTCGTTAAGAATACGGACAAACTGTGTTCCGGGTTTGCCTTCGGCGTCGCTGGACCTTACGCGGAGATCGTTCCGCGGCAACGACGATAAATCCTATGCCCTGGCGAATTCCCTAGTTTAGCCTGCGTGGGTCTAGCGAATTATCCGTCCTCTTTTGTCGACAGTCGCGATCCCCGGCAACGAGCTTGCAACCCGCTCGAAATCGTTGCCGTTATAAATTGCGTAGCGATAGGAAGACATCGATGCGTCGATCGAATCGAGGGGATGTAACGTCTGTGCGCGCATTTAGTTTCTAGAATCGCCAACGACAAGTTTATTATCGACGATTTGTTATTTAAAACGGCCGTTAACGAGACACCGTTTACCTACGACCGATCTAGTCGCATTTACATCGAGTTGCTTTCCGTGGTTCGAACGATTCGAATTCGTACAGCCGATTTAAAGGATTTTATCGACGACCGAACCTCGAGGACCGAAATTACGAGGGTCGACAGCCTGATGATAACGCGTCGCCATTCTTCGGGCGTATTTCGATCGCTGTTAATCCGGCCTCGTTCTGCGAGCCGCAATCCGATCGAACTCTCGACGGAAAAATCCTCGACGAGTGCGTCTCTGATCGAGACGACGCGGCGACGACGACGTCTGGAACGTCGAATCCCTCTGCGATCCTTAACGACTCGACACACGCGAGAACTCGAAGCGGGAGAGTGGAACCGCGCCGGATCGGTATCGGAGTACTCTCAGGCCGGGTATGCAGGCTTTATTTGCCCGTGATAGAGGAGTTGCATAAGGAGAAGGCGAGTGCACGGACGACTGGTGGGAGCGATGAAGCGGTGCTAGAGGGAGAAGCTAGGTTTTGCGAACGTGGACGATCGAGAAGGAACGAGAAGGGAGGGTTAGGTCGAGCAGGTCGTTGACGGTTGGAGGATGATGCCGTGTGGTCCCAGGGTCGATCCCGGCCCGCCACCACCCCGACGCCGCAACCACCAAGCGTCGGCTAACTACTTCTCGCAGATGTACGCGTGTACGTATAAAGGCGCACACTTGCGCGACTCGGGCCTACCTCTCCCCATCCAGCGCCGCTCCAACGACCGCTTCTCATCCACTCTCATCCACTCCGATCTACCGACCTTCTCGTCCTTCTCTCCTCCGTCCTCTCCTACGCCACTCTACGTTCCGCTCTACGCTCCCGTCTGCGTTTCGGTCTACATGGTGGCCAAGCCTCGGCCGAATCCTAGGCCACCATGTACCGCATACGATACGAACGTATCCTCGTCGACGTCGGATCACCGAGAGAGCGGGCTGCTGTCGCGCACAGGCACGCTACGACGCACAGCGTTACTCTCTTCTCTCTGCGAACGCTGACACCGCGTCGTACCGCTGTAGCACGCGTGTCTGCCAACTCGTGCGAAAGCCGGGTATCAAGCACAGACGTGGCGCGAATCGTACGCCGTGCTCGAAACGCCGAGCGAAACCAGGTTTCGACGGAGCTCGCCGCCGCTTCCTACTTTGGATGGAAATTTCCGCCGGGTCCACCAGGTTCGAGCTTCGCGCCGAGAAACGAAAACGCGGCACGCTCCATACGAAAGAGTCGGATGTACGCGAGAACGTAAACGAAAGGATCTGCTCTCCCGGGAACGAGCACGGCGTACGAGTCGCGCCACGTCTGTGCTTGATACCCGGCTTTCGCACGAGTTGGCAGACACGCGTGCTACAGCGGTACGACGCGGTGTCAGCGTTCGCAGAGAGAAGAGAGTAACGCTGTGCGTCGTAGCGTGCCTGTGCGCGACAGCAGCCCGCTCTCTCGGTGATCCGACGTCGACGAGGATACGTTCGTATCGTATGCGGTACATGGTGGCCTAGGATTCGGCCGAGGCTTGGCCACCATGTAGACCGAAACGCAGACGGGAGCGTAGAGCGGAACGTAGAGTGGCGTAGGAGAGGACGGAGAAGAGAAGGACGAGAAGGTCGGTAGATCGGAGTGGATGAGAGTGGATGAGAAGCGGTCGTTGGAGCGGCGCTGGATGGGGAGAGGTAGGACCGAGTCGCGCAAGTGTGCGCCTTTATACGTACACGCGTACATCTGCGAGAAGTAGTTAGCCGACGCTTGGCGGTTGCGGCGTCGGGGTGGTGGCGGGCCGGGATCGACCCTGGGACCACACGGCATCATCCTCCAACCGTCAACGACCTGCTCGACCTAACCCTCCCTTCTCGTTCCTTCTCGATCGTCCACGTTCGCAAAACCTAGCTTCTCCCTCTAGCACCGCTTCATCGCTCCCACCAGTCGTCCGTGCACTCGCCTTCTCCTTATGCAACTCCTCTATCACGGGCAAATAAAGCCTGCATACCCGGCCTGAGCGTACTCCGATACCGATCCGGCGCGGTTCCACTCTCCCGCTTCGAGTTCTCGCGTGTGTCGAGTCGTTAAGGATCGCAGAGGGATTCGACGTTCCAGACGTCGTCGTCGCCGCGTCGTCTCGATCAGAGACGCACTCGTCGAGGATTTTCCCGTCGAGAGTTCGATCGGATTGCGGCTCGCAGAACGATGCCGGATTAACAGCGATCGAAATACGCCCGAAGAATGGCGACGCGTTATCATCAGGCTGTCGACCCTCGTAATTTCGGTCCTCGAGGTTCGGTCGTCGATAAAATCCTTTAAATCGGCTGTACGAATTCGAATCGTTCGAACCACGGAAAGCAACTCGATGTAAATGCGACTAGATCGGTCGTAGGTAAACGGTGTCTCGTTAACGGCCGTTTTAAATAATAAATCGTCGATAATAAACTTGTCGTTGGCGATTCTAGAAACTAAATGCGCGCACAGACGTTACATCCCCTCGATTCGATCGACGCATCGATGTCTTCCTATCGCTACGCAATTTATAACGGCAACGATTTCGAGCGGGTTGCAAGCTCGTTGCCGGGGATCGCGACTGTCGACAAAAGAGGACGGATAATTCGCTAGACCCACGCAGGCTAAACTAGGGAATTCGCCAGGGCATAGGATTTATCGTCGTTGCCGCGGAACGATCTCCGCGTAAGGTCCAGCGACGCCGAAGGCAAACCCGGAACACAGTTTGTCCGTATTCTTAACGAATCGATTCGTCTTTTCGAGAGATTCTCCTCGTTGGCGTCAGCGGAAACGCGCTCGATCGGTTACCTCTATTTTCGTTTTTTTCTCTGGGTAGCGCATCGAGCGAAAAGCGGGCGTGAGTGGCTTGACGGCTCGAGAGTCTGCGATCGAGGATTCCCGATGTTCTTCTCTGACGGATCGTCGATATACGTAGAACGCGACGAGGTGCAACTCGATGCCGCGTCGCGCGTTTCAGAGGATATCAGCCCTTTTCTCTCGCGATCCAGCAAGAAACGACGAGCCGAGCGAAGGAGGAGGTGTCAACCTCGACTGCGGTACCTGCGCCGACGACGCGATCCGAACGTAGCGATTGGAAGGTCGCTTTAAGCGTTAATTTGGCGATCTCGCGGTTGATCGAGATCGGTGTCGGGATCGGCGTAACACGCGCGTGCGAGCGCATATTACGAGCGAAAGACGATTAAAAGGCTTCGCGCTCGTAACCGTGATACTGTCCGGGCATGATTGTCCTTGGGTTTACGACGCCTGTCGCTCGAGATCCTATTGTGTCGAATCGATTATCCAACACTTTGCATCTGCTCCGATTAGTGCATCGTCGAGGAACAAAACAATGCAAGAACGATAAAGCATAGGATATATATTAAATGCTAAAGTATTGGGGCTTTGGCGCTACTTTGGCGGGGCTACTTTGGCGGCTTAAAAGAGACGAATACGTGGAATACGTCGATCGATCTCTCGTATC
>NW_022885425.1:0-48158 GCF_011952205.1 Bombus bifarius
CTCGTTGAACTCCATTTCACAGTGCTAATGCAATGCACAACCATTTAAGCGTCGAAACAATCAAAATATCTCGCAAATCGCGAAGGTTTCGTCGATTTTGACGAAAAATAGCCGTCATTTCCCTCCCGTTGGAGATATTTCGACGTTTAAGCGCTCGTTGAACTCCATTTCACAGTGCTAATGCAATGCACAACCACTTAAGCGTCGAAACGAGCGAAATATCTCGCAAATCGCGAAAATTTCGATTTTTTGGACGATAAATGGCCGTAACTTCCTTCCCGTTGCAGATATTTCGACGTTTAAGCGCTCGTTGAACTCCATTTCACAGTGCTAATGCAATGCACAACCATTTAAGCGTCGAAACAATCAAAACATCTCGCAAATCGCGAAGATTTCGTCGATTTTGACGAAAAATAGCCGTCATTTCCTTCCCGTTGGAGATATTTCGACGTTTAAGCACTCGTTGAATTCCATTTCACAGTGCTAAAGCAATGCACAACCATTTAAGCGTCGAAACAAGCAAAATATCTCGCAAATCGCGAAGATTTCGTCGATTTTGATGAAAAATAGCCGTCATCTCCTTCCCGTTGGAGATATTTCGACGTTTAAGCACTCGTTGAATTCCATTTCACAGTGCAAATGCAATGCACAACCATTTAAGCGTCGGAACAAGCAAAATATCTCGCAAATCGCGAAGATTTCGTCGATATTGACGAAAAATAGACGTCATTTCCTTCCCGTTGGAGATATTTCGACGTTTAAGCACTCGTTGAAATCCATTTCACAGTGCTAATGCAATGCACAACCACTTAAGCGTCGAAACAATCAAAATATCTCGCAAACCACGAAGACTTCGTCGATTTTGTAGAAAAATAGCCCTCACTTCCTTCCCGTTGCAGATATTTCGACGTTTAAGCACTCGTTGAACTCCATTTCACAGTGCTAATGCAATGCACAACCATTTAAGCGTCGAAACAATCAAAATATCTCGCAAATCGCGAAGATTTCATATATTTTGACGAAAAATAGCCGTCATTTCCTTCCCGTTGGAGATATTTCGACGTTTAAGCACTCGTTGAACTCCATTTCACAGTGCTAATGCAATGCACAACCACTTAAGCGTCGAAACAATCAAAATATCTCGCACATCGCGAAGATTTCGCCGATTTTGACGAAAAATAGCCGTCATTTCCTTCCCGTTGTAGATATTTCGACGTTTAAGCGCTCGTTGAACTCCATTTCACAGTGCTAATGCAATGCACAACCATTTAAGCGTCGAAACAATCAAAATATCTCGCAAATCGCGAAGCTTTCGTCGATTTTGACGAAAAATAGCCGTCATTTCCTTCCATGTGGAGATATTTCGACGTTTAAGCACTCGTTGAACTCCATTCCACAGTGCTAATGCAATGCACAACCACTTAAGCGTCGAAACAATCAAAATATCTCGCAAACCACGAAGACTTCGCCGATTTTGTAGAAAAATAGCCGTCACTTCCTTCCCGTTGCAGATATTTCGACGTTTAAGCACTCGTTGAACTCCATTTCACAGTGCTAATGCAATGCACAACCATTTAAGCGTCGGAACAAGCAAAATATCTCGCAAATCGCGAAGATTTCGTCGATTTTGATGAAAAATAGCCGTCATCTCCTTCCCGTTGGAGATATTTCGACGTTTAAGCACTCGTTGAATTCCATTTCACAGTGCAAATGCAATGCACAACCATTTAAGCGTCGGAACAAGCAAAATATCTCGCAAATCGCGAAGATTTCGTCGATATTGACGAAAAATAGACGTCATTTCCTTCCCGTTGGAGATATTTCGACGTTTAAGCACTCGTTGAAATCCATTTCACAGTGCTAATGCAATGCACAACCACTTAAGCATCGAAACAATCAAAATATCTCGCAAACCACGAAGACTTCGTCGATTTTGTAGAAAAATAGCCCTCACTTCCTTCCCGTTGCAGATATTTCGACGTTTAAGCACTCGTTGAACTCCATTTCACAGTGCTAATGCAATGCACAACCATTTAAGCGTCGAAACAATCAAAATATCTCGCAAATCGCGAAGATTTCATCGATTTTGACGAAAAATAGCCGTCATTTCCTTCCTGTTGGAGATATTTCGACGTTTAAGCACTCGCTGAACTGCATTTCACAGTGCTAATGCAACGCACAGCCATTTAAGCGTCGAAACAATCAAAATATCTAGCACATCGCGAAGATTTCGTCGATTTTGACGAAAAATAGCCGTCATTTCCTTCCCGTTGGAGATATTTCGACGTTTAAGCACTCGTTGAACTCCATTTCACAGTGCTAATGCAATGCACAACCATTTAAGCATCGAAACGATCAAAATATCTCGCAAGTCGCGAAGATTTCGTCGATTTTGACGAAAAATAGCCGTCATTTCCTTCCCGTTGGAGATATTTCGACGTTTAAGCACTCGTTGAATTCCATTTCACAGTGCTAATGCAATGCACAACCATTTAAGCGTCGAAACAATCAAAATATCTCGCAAATCGCGAAGATTTCGACGATTTTGACGAAAAATGGCCGTCATTTCCATCCCGTTGGAGATATTTCGACGTTTAAGCACTCGTTGAACTCCATTTCACAGTGCTAATGCAATGCACAACCATTTAAGCGTCGAAACAATCAAAATATCTCGCAAATCGCGAAGGTTTCGTCGATTTTGACGAAAAATAGCCGTCATTTCCTTCCCGTTGGAGATATTTCGACGTTTAAGCACTCGTTGAACTCCATTTCACAGTGCTAATGCAATGCACAACCACTTAAGAGTCGAAACAATCAAAATATCTCGCAAACCACGAAGACTTCGTCGATTTTGTAGAAAAATAGCCCTCACTTCCTTCCCGTTGCAGATATTTCGACGTTTAAGCACTCGTTGAACTCCATTTCACAGTGCTAATGCAATGCACAACCATTTAAGCGTCGAAACTATCAAAATATCTCGCAAATCGCGAAGATTTCGTCGATTTTGACCAAAAATAGCCGTCATTTCCTTCCCGTTGGAGATATTTCGACGTTTAAGCACTCGTTGAACTCCATTTCACAGTGCTAATGCAATGCACAACCACTTAAGCGTCGAAACAATCAAAATATCTCGCACATCGCGAAGATTTCGCCGATTTTGACGAAAAATAGCCGTCATTTCCTTCCCGTTGTAGATATTTCGACGTTTAAGCGCTCGTTGAGCTCCATTTCACAGTGCTAATGCAATGCACAACCATTTAAGCGTCGAAACAATCAAAATATCTCGCAAATCGCGAAGATTTCGTCGATTTTGACGAAAGGTAGCCGTCATTTCCTTCCCGTTGGAGATATTTCGACGTTTAAGCGCTCGCTGAACTCCATTTCACAGTGCTAATGCAATGCACAAACATTTAAGCGTCGAAACAATCAAAATATCTCGCAAATCGCGAAGATTTCGTCGATTTTGACGTAAAAGAGCCGTCATTTCCTTCCCGTTGGAGATATTTCGACGTTTAAGCGCTCGTTGAACTCCATTTCACAGTGCTAATGCAATGCATGACCATTTAAGCGTCGAAACGAATCAAAATATCTCGCAAATCGCGAAGATTTCGTCGATTTTGACGAAAGGTAGCCGTCATTTCCTTCCCGTTGGAGATATTTCGACGTTTAAGCACTCGTTGAACTCCATTTCACAGTGCTAATGCAATGCACAAACATTTAAGCGTCGAAACGAGCGAAATATCTCGCAAATCGCGAAAATTTCGATTTTTTGGACGATAAATATCCGTAACTTCCTTCCCGTTGGAGATATTTCGACGTTTAAGCGCTCGTTGAACTCCATTTCACAGTGCTAATGCAATGCACAACTATTTAAGCATCGAAACAATCAAAATATCTCGCAAATCGCGAAGATTTCGTCGATTTTGACGAAAAATAGCCGTCATTTCCTTCCCGATGGAGATATTTCTACGATTAAGCGCTCGTTGAACTCCATTTCACAGTGCTAATGCAATGCACAACCATTTAAGCGTCGAAACAATCAAAATATCTCGCAAATCGCGAAGATTTCGTCGATTTTGACGTAAAAGAGCCGTCATTTCCTTCCCGTTGGAGATATTTCTACGATTAAGCACTCGTTGAACTCCATTTCACAGTGCTAATGCAATGCACAACCATTTAAGCGTCGAAACAATCAAAATATCTCGCAAATCGCGAAGATTTAGTCGATTTTGACGAAAAATAGTCGTCATTTCCTTCCCGTTGGAGATATTTCGACGTTTAAGCTATCGTAGAACTCCATGTCACAGTGCTAATGCAATGCACAACCATTTAAGCGTCGAAACAATCAAAATATCTCGCAAATCGCGAAGATTTCGTCGATTTTGACGAAAAATAGCCGTCATGTCCTTCCCGTTGGAGATATTTCGACGTTTAAGCACTCGTTGAACTCCATTTCACAGTGCTAATGCAATGCACAACCATTTAAGCGTCGAAACGTATCAAAATATCTCGCAAATCGCGAAGATTTCGTCGATTTTGACGAAAAATAGCCGTCATGTCCTTCCCGTTGGAGATATTTCGACGTTTGAGCACTCGTTGAACTCCATTTCACAGTGCTAATGCAATGCACAACCATTTAAGCGTCGAAGCAATCAAAATATCTCGCAAATCGCGAAGATTTCGTCGATTTTGACGAAAAATAGCCGTCATTTCCTTCACGTTGGGGATATTTCGACGTGTAAGCACTCGTCGAACTCCATTTCACAGTGCTAATGCAATGCACAACCATTTAAGCGTCGAAACAAACAAAATAGCTCGCAAATCGCGATGATTTCGTCGATTTTGATGAAAAATAGCCGTCATTTCCTTCCCGATGGAGATATTTCGTCGTTTAAGCGCTCGTTGAACTCCATATCACAGTGCTAATGCAATGCACAACCATTTAAGCGTCGAAACAAGCACAATATGTCGCAAATCGCGAAGATCTCGTCGATTTTGAAGAAAAATAGCCGTCATTTCCTTCCCGTTGGAGACATTTCGACGTTTAAGCACTCGTTGAACTCCATTTCACAGTGCTAATGCAATGCACAACCATTTAAGCGTCGAAACAATCAAAATATCTCGCAAATCGCGAAGATTTCGTCGATTTTGACGAAAAATAGCAGTCATTTTCTTCCCGTTGGAGATATTTCGACGTTTAAGCACTCGTTGAACTCCATTTCACAGTGCCAATGCAATGCACAACCATTTAAGCGTCGAAACAATCAAAATATCTCGCAAATCGCGAAGATTTCGTCGATTTTGACGAAAAATAGCCGTCATTTCCTTCCCGTTGGTGATATTTCGACGTTTAAGCGCTCGTTGAACTCCATTTCACAGTGCTAATGCAATGCACAACCATTTATGCGTCGAAACAATCAAAATATCTCGCAAATCGCGAAGATTTCGTCGATCTTGACGAAAAATAGCCGTCATTTCCTTCCCGTTGGAGATATTTCGACGTTTAAGCACTCGTTGAACTCCATTTCACGGTGCTAATGCAATGCACAACGATTTAAGCGTCGGAACAAGCAAAATATCTCGCAAATCGCGAAGATTTCGTCGATTTTGACGAAAAATAGCCGTCATTTCCTTCCCGTTGGAGATATTTCGACGTTTAAGCGCTCGTTGAACTCCATTTCACAGTGCTAATGCAATGCATAACCATATAAGCGTCGAATCGAATCAAAATATCTAGCAAATCGCGAAGATTTCGTCGATTTTGACGAAAGGTAGCCGTCATTTCCTTCCCGTTGGAGACAATTCGACGTTTAAGCACTCGTTGAACTCCATTTCACAGTGCTAATGCAATGCACAACCATTTAAGCGTCGAAACAATCAAAACATCTCGCAAATCGCGAAGATTACGTCGATTTTGACGTAAAAGAGCCGTCATTTCCTTCCCGTTGGAGATATTTCTACGATTAAGCGCTCGTTGAACTCCATTTCACAGTGCTAATGCAATGCACAACTATTTAAGCATCGAAACAATCAAAATATCTCGCAAATCGCGAAGATTTCGTCGATATTGACGAAAAATAGCCGTCATGTCCTTCCCGTTGGAGATATTTCGACGTTTAAGCACTCGTTGAACTCCATTTCACAGTGCTAATGCAATGCACAACCATTTAAGCGTCGAAACGTATCAAAATATCTCGCAAATCGCGAAGATTTCGTCGATTTTGACGAAAAATAGCCGTCATGTCCTTCCCGTTGGAGATATTTCGACGTTTGAGCACTCGTTGAACTCCATTTCACAGTGCTAATGCAATGCACAACCATTTAAGCGTCGAAACAATCAAAATATCTCGCAAATCGCGAAGATTTCGTCGATTTTGACGAAAAATAGCCGTCATTTCCTTCACGTTGGAGATATTTCGACGTGTAAGCACTCGTCGAACTCCATTTCACAGTGCTAATGCAATGCACAACCATTTAAGCGTCGAAACAAACAAAATAGCTCGCAAATCGCGATGATTTCGTCGATTTTGACGAAAAATAGCCGTCATTTCCTTCCCGATGAAGATATTTCGTCGTTTAAGCGCTCGTTGAACACCATATCACAGTGCTAATGGAATGCACAACCATTTAAGCGTCGAAACAATCAAAATATGTCGCAAATCGCGAAGATTTCGTCGATTTTGACGAAAAATAACCGTTATTTCCTTCCCGTTGGAGATATTTCGACGTTTAAGCACACGTTGAACTCCATTTCACAGTGGTAATGCAGTGCACAACCATTTAAGCGTCGAAACAATCAAAATATCTCGCAAATCGCGAAGATTTCGTCGATTTTGACGAAAAATAGCCGTCATTTCCTTCCCGTTGGAGATATTTCGACGTTTAAGCCCTCGTTGAACTCCATTTGACAGTGCTAATGCAATGCACAACGATTTAAGCGTCGGAAGGAGCAAAATATCTCGCAAATCGCGAGGATTTCGTCGATGTTGACGAAAAATAGACGTCATTTCCTTCCCGTTGGAGATATTTCGACGTTTAAGCGCTCGTTGAACTCCATTTCACAGTGCTAATGCAATGCACAACCATTTAAGCGTCGAAACAATCAAAATATCTCGCAAATCGCGAAGATTTCGTCGATTTTGACGAAAAATAGCCGTCATTTCCTTCCGACTGGAGATATTTCGACGTTTAAGCGCTCGTGGAACTCCATTTCACACTGCTAATGCAATGCACAACGATTTAAGCGTCGGAACAAGCAAAATATCTCGCAAATCGCGAGGATTTCGTCAATATTGACGAAAAATAGCCGTCATTTCCTTCCCGTTGGAGATATTTCGACGTTTAAGCGCTCGTTGAACTCCATTTCACAGTGCTAATGCAATGCATAACCATATAAGCGTCGAAACGAATCAAAATATCTCGCAAATCGCGAAGATTTCGTCGATTTTGACGAAAGGTAGCCGTCATTTCCTTCCCGTTGGAGATATTTCGACGTTTAAGCACTCGTTGAACTCCATTTCACAGTGCTAATGCAATGCACAAACATTTAAGCGTCGAAATAAGCAAAATATCTCGCAAATCGCGAAGATTTCGATTTGTTGGACGAAAAATAGCCGTCACTTCCTTCCCGTTGGAGATATTTCGACGTTTAAGCGCTCGTTGAACTCCATTTCACAGTGCTAATGCAATGCACAACTATTTAAGCGTCGAAACGAGCGAAATATCTCGCAAATCGCGAAAATTTCGATTTTTTGGACGATAAATGGCCGTAACTTCCTTCCCGTTGGAGATATTTCGACGTTTAAGCACTCGTTGAACTCCATTTCACAGTGCTAATGCAATGCACAACCATTTGAGCGTCGAAACAATCAAAATATCTCGCAAATCGCGAAGATTTCGTCGATTTTGACGTAAAGGAGCCGTCATTTCCTTCCCGTTGGAGATATTTCTACGATTAAGCACTCGTTGAACTCCATTTCACAGTGCTAATGCAATGCACAACCATTTAATCGTCGAAACAATCAAAATATCTCGCAAATCGCGAAGATTTAGTCGATTTTGACGTAAAAGAGCCGTCATTTCCTTCCCGTTGGAGATATTTCGACGTTTAAGCACTCGTTGAACTCCATTTCACAGTGCTAATGCAATGCACAACTATTTAAGCATCGAAACAATCAAAATATCTCGCAAATCGCGAAGATTTCGTCGATTTTGACGAAAAATAGCCGTCATGTCCTTCCCGTTGGAGACATTTCGACGTTTAAGCACTCGTTGAACTCCATTTCACAGTGCTAATGCAATGCACAACCATTTAAGCGTCGAAACAATCAAAATATCTCGCAAATCGCGAAGATTTCGTCGATTTTGACGAAAAATAGCCGTCATTTCCTTCCCGTTGGAGATATTTCGACGTTTAAGCGCTCGTTGAACTCCATTTCACAGTGCTAATGCAATGCACAACTATTTAAGCATCGAAACAAACAAAATAGCTCGCAAGTCGCGATGATTTCGTCGATTTTGACGAAAAATAGCCGTCATTTCCTTCCCGATGAAGATATTTCGTCGTTTAAGCGCTCGTTGAACTCCATATCACAGGGCTAATGCAATGCACAACCATTTAAGCGTCGAAACAAGCACAATATCTCGCAAATCGCGAAGATTTCGTCGATTTTGAAGAAAAATAGCCGTCATTTCCTTCCCGTTGGAGACATTTCGACGTTTAAGCACTCGTTGAACTCCATTTCACAGTGCTAATGCAATGCACAACCATTTAAGCGTCGAAACAATCAAAATATCTCGCAAATCGCGAAGATTTCGTCGATTTTGACGAAAAATAGCCGTCATTTCCTTCCCGTTGGAGATATTTCGACGTTTAAGCGCTCGTTGAACTCCATTTCACAGTGCTAATGCAATGCATAACCATATAAGCGTCGAAACGAATCAAAATATCTCGCAAATCGCGAAGATTTCGTCGATTTTGACGAAAGGTAGCCGTCATTTCCTTCCCGTTGGAGACAATTCGACGTTTAAGCACTCGTTGAACTCCATTTCACAGTGCTAATGCAATGCACAACTATTTAAGCATCGAAACAATCAAAATATCTCGCAAATCGCGAAGATTTCGTCGATTTTGACGAAAAATAGCCGTCATGTCCTTCCCGTTGGAGATATTTCGACGTTTAAGCACTCGCTGAACTCCATTTCACAGTGCTAATGCAATGCATAACCATTTAAGCGTCGAAACGAATCAAAATATCTCGCAAATCGCGAAGATTTCGTCGATTTTGACGAAAAATAGCCGTCATGTCCTTCCCGTTGGAGATATTTCGACGTTTAAGCGCTCGTTGAACTCCATTTCACAGTGCTAATGCAATGCACAACTATTTAAGCATCGAAACAATCAAAATATCTCGCAAATCGCGAAGATTTCGTCGATTTTGACGAAAAATAGCCGTCATGTCCTTCCCGTTGGAGATATTTCGACGTTTAAGCACACGTTGAACTCCATTTCACAGTGCTAATGCAATGCACAACCATTTAAGCGTCGAAACAACCAGAATATCTCGCAAATCGCGAAGATTTCGTCGATTTTGACGAAAAATAGCCGTCATTTCCTTCCCGTTGGAGATATTTCGTCGTTTAAGCACTCGTTGAACTCCATTTCACAGTGCTAATGCAATGCACAACCATTTAAGCGTCGAAACAACCAGAATATCTCGCAAATCGCGAAGATTTCGTCGATTTTGACGAAAAATAGCCGTCATTTCCTTCCCGATGGAGATATTTCTACGATTAAGCGCTCGTTGAACTCCATTTCACAGTGCTAATGCAATGCACAACCATTTAAGCGTCGAAACGATCAAAATATCTCGCAAATCGCGAAGATTTCGTCGATTTTGACGTAAAAGAGCCGTCATTTCCTTCCCGTTGGAGATATTTCTACGATTAAGCGCTCGTTGAACTCCATTTCACAGTGCTAATGCAATGCACAACTATTTAAGCACCGAAACAATCAAAATATCTCGCAAATCGCGAAGATTTCGTCGATTTTGACGAAAAATAGCCGTCATGTCCTTCCCGTTGGAGATATTTCGACGTTTAAGCACTCGTTGAACTCCATTTCACAGTGCTAATGCAATGCACAACCATTTAAGCGTCGAAACAAGCATAATATCTCGCAAATCGCGAAGATTTCGTCGATTTTGAAGAAAAATAGCCGTCATTTCCTTCCCGTTGGAGACATTTCGACGTTTAAGCACTCGTTGAACTCCATTTCACAGTGCTAATGCAATGCACAACCATTTAAGCGTCGAAACAAGCAAAATATCTCGCAAATCGCGAAGATTTCGTTTATTTGGACGAAAAATGGCCGTCATTTCCTTCCCGTTGGAGATATTTCGACGTTTAAGCGCTCGTTGAACTCCATTTCTCAGTGCTAATGCAATGCACAACCATTTAAGCGTCGAAACAAGCAAAATATCTCGCAAATCGCGAAAATTTCGATTTTTTGGACGATAAATGGCCGTAACTTCCTTCCCGTTGGAGATATTTCGACGTTTAAGCGCTCGTTGAACTCCATTTCACAGTGCTAATGCAATGCACAACCATTTAAGCATCGAAACAATCAAAATATCTCGCAAATCGCGAAGATTTCGTCGATTTTGACGAAAAATAGCCGTCATTTCCTTCCCGTTGGAGATATTTCGACGTTTAAGCACTCGTTGAACTCCATTTCACAGTGCTAATGCAATGCACAACCATTTAAGCGTCGAAACAATCAAAATATCTCGCAAATCGCGAAGATTTCGTCGATTTTGACGAAAAATAGCCGTCATTTCCTTCACGTTGGAGATATTTCGACGTGTAAGCACTCGTCGAACTCCATTTCACAGTGCTAATGCAATGCACAACCATTTAAGCGTCGAAACAAACAAAATAGCTCGCAAATCGCGATGATTTCGTCGATTTTGACGTAAAAGAGCCGTCATTTCCTTCCCGTTGGAGATATTTCTACGATTAAGCGCTCGTTGAACTCCATTTCACAGTGCTAATGCAATGCACAACTATTTAAGCATCGAAACAATCAAAATATCTCGCAAATCGCGAAGATTTCGTCGATTTTGACGTAAAAGAGCCGTCATTTCCTTCCCGTTGGAGATATTTCTACGATTAAGCGCTCGTTGAACTCCATTTCACAGTGCTAATGCAATGCACAACATTTAAGCATCGAAACAAGCCGAATATCTCGCAAATCGCGAAGATTTCGTCGATTTTGACGAAAAATAGCCGTCATGTCCTTCCCGTTGGAGATATTTCGACGTTTAAGCACTTGCTGAACTCCATTTCACAGTGCTAATGCAATGCACAACCATTTAAGCGTCGAAACGATCAAAATATCTCGCAAATCGCGAAGATTTCGTCGATTTTGACGTAAAAGAGCCGTCATTTCCTTCCCGTTGGAGATATTTCTACGATTAAGCGCTCGTTGAACTCCATTTCACAGTGCTAATGCAATGCACAACTATTTAAGCATCGAAACAATCAAAATATCTCGCAAATCGCGAAGATTTCGTCGATTTTGACGAAAAATAGCCGTCATGTCCTTCCCGTTGGAGATATTTCGACGTTTAAGCACTCGTTGAACTCCATTTCACAGTGCTAATGCAATGCACAACCATTTAAGCGTCGAAACAATCAAAATATCTCGCAAATAGCGAATATTTCGTCGATTTTGACGAAAAATAGCCGTCATTTCCTTCACGTTGGAGATATTTCGACGTGTAAGCACTCGTCGAACTCCATTTCACAGTGCTAATGCAATGCACAACCATTTAAGCGTCGAAACAAGCACAATATCTCGCAAATCGCGAGGATATCGTCGATTTTGAAGAAAAATAGCCGTCATTTCCTTCCCGTTGGAGACATTTCGACGTTTAAGCACTCGTTGAACTCCATTTCACAGTGCTAATGCAATGCACAACCATTTAAGCGTCGAAACAATCAAAATATCTCGCAAATCGCGAAGATTTCGTCGATTTTGACGAAAAATAGCCGTCATTTCCTTCCCGTTGGAGATATTTCGACGTTTAAGCGCTCGTTGAACTCCATTTCACAGTGCTAATGCAATGCATAACCATATAAGCGTCGAAACGAATCAAAATATCTCGCAAATCGCGAAGATTTCGTCGATTTTGACGAAAGGTAGCCGTCATTTCCTTCCCGTTGGAGACAATTCGACGTTTAAGCACTCGTTGAACTCCATTCCACAGTGCTAATGCAATGCACAACCATTTAAGCGTCGAAACAATCAAAATATCTCGCAAATCGCGAAGATTTCGTCGATTTTGAAGAAAAATAGCCGTCATTTCCTTCCCGTTGGAGACATTTCGACGTTTAAGCACTCGTTGAACTCCATTTCACAGTGCTAATGCAATGCACAACCATTTAAGCGTCGAAACAATCAAAATATCTCGCAAATCGCGAAGATTTCGTCGATTTTGACGAAAAATAGCCGTCATTTCCTTCCCGTTGGAGATATTTCGACGTTTAAGCGCTCGTTGAACTCCATTTCACAGTGCTAATGCAATGCATAACCATATAAGCGTCGAAACGAATCAAAATATCTCGCAAATCGCGAAGATTTCGTCGATTTTGACGAAAGGTAGCCGTCATTTCCTTCCCGTTGGAGACAATTCGACGTTTAAGCACTCGTTGAACTCCATTTCACAGTGCTAATGCAATGCACAACTATTTAAGCATCGAAACAATCAAAATATCTCGCAAATCGCGAAGATTTCGTCGATTTTGACGAAAAATAGCCGTCATGTCCTTCCCGTTGGAGATATTTCGACGTTTAAGCACTCGCTGAACTCCATTTCACAGTGCTAATGCAATGCATAACCATTTAAGCGTCGAAACGAATCAAAATATCTCGCAAATCGCGAAGATTTCGTCGATTTTGACGAAAAATAGCCGTCATGTCCATCCCGTTGGAGATATTTCGACGATTAAGCGCTCGTTGAACTCCATTTCACAGTGCTAATGCAATGCACAACTATTTAAGCATCGAAACAATCAAAATATCTCGCAAATCGCGAAGATTTCGTCGATTTTGACGAAAAATAGCCGTCATGTCCTTCCCGTTGGAGATATTTCGACGTTTAAGCACACGTTGAACTCCATTTCACAGTGCTAATGCAATGCACAACCATTTAAGCGTCGAAACAACCAGAATATCTCGCAAATCGCGAAGATTTCGTCGATTTTGACGAAAAATAGCCGTCATTTCCTTCCCGTTGGAGATATTTCGTCGTTTAAGCACTCGTTGAACTCCATTTCACAGTGCTAATGCAATGCACAACCATTTAAGCGTCGAAACAACCAGAATATCTCGCAAATCGCGAAGATTTCGTCGATTTTGACGAAAAATAGCCGTCATTTCCTTCCCGATGGAGATATTTCTACGATTAAGCGCTCGTTGAACTCCATTTCACAGTGCTAATGCAATGCACAACCATTTAAGCGTCGAAACGATCAAAATATCTCGCAAATCGCGAAGATTTCGTCGATTTTGACGTAAAAGAGCCGTCATTTCCTTCCCGTTGGAGATATTTCTACGATTAAGCGCTCGTTGAACTCCATTTCACAGTGCTAATGCAATGCACAACTATTTAAGCATCGAAACAATCAAAATATCTCGCAAATCGCGAAGATTTCGTCGATTTTGACGAAAAATAGCCGTCATGTACTTCCCGTTGGAGATATTTCGACGTTTAAGCACTCGTTGAACTCCATTTCACAGTGCTAATGCAATGCACAACCATTTAAGCGTCGAAACAATCAAAATATCTCGCAAATCGCGAAGATTTCGTCGATTTTGACGAAAAATAGCCGTCATTTCCTTCACGTTGGAGATATTTCGACGTGTAAGCACTCGTCGAACTCCATTTCACAGTGCTAATGCAATGCACAACCATTTAAGCGTCGAAACAAACAAAATAGCTCGCAAATCGCGATGATTTCGTCGATTTTGACGAAAAATAGCCGTCATTTCCTTCCCGATGAAGATATTTCGTCGTTTAAGCGCTCGTTGAACTCCATATCACAGTGCTAGTGCAATGCACAACCATTTAAGCGTCGAAACAAGCACAATATCTCGCAAATCGCGAAGATTTCGTCGATTTTGAAGAAAAATAGCCGTCATTTCCTTCTCGTTGGAGACATTTCGACGTTTGAGCACTCGTTGAACTCCATTTCACAGTGCTAATGCAATGCACAACCATTTAAGCGTCGAAACAATCAAAATATCTCGCAAATCGCGAAGGTTTCGTCGATTTTGACGAAAAATAGCCGTCATTTCCCTCCCGTTGGAGATATTTCGACGTTTAAGCGCTCGTTGAACTCCATTTCACAGTGCTAATGCAATGCATGACCTTTTAAGCGTCGAAACGAATCAACATATCTCGCAAATCGCGAAGATTTCGTCGATTTTGACGAAAGGTAGCCGTCATTTCCTTCCCGTTGGAGATATTTCGACGTTTAAGCACTCGTTGAACTCCATTTCGCATTGCTAATGCAATGCACAACCATTTAAGCGTCGAAACAAGAAAATATCTCGCAAATCGCGATGATTTCGTTGATTTTGACGAAAAATAGCCGTCATTTCCGTCCCGTTGGAGATATTTCGACGTTTAAGCGCTCATTTCTCTCCGTTTTTCACTGCAAATGTAATGCACTACCGTTTGAGCATCGAAACAAACAAAAGAGCTCGCAAATCGCGATGATTTCGTCGATTTTGACGAAAAATAGCCGCCATTTCCTTCCCGTTGGAGATATTTCGACGTTTAAGCGCTCATTTCACTCCGTTTTTCACTGCAAATGTAATGCACTACCGTTTAAACGTCGGAACAAGCAAGATAGCTCGCAAATCGTGATGATTTCGTCGATTTTGAAGAAAATAGCCGTCATTTCCTTCCCGTTGGAGATATTTCGACGTTTAAGCGCTCATTTCACTAAGTTTTTCACTACAAATGTAATGCACTACCGTCTAAGCGTCGAAACAAGCAAAATAGCTCGCAAATCGCGAAGATTTCGTCGATTTTGACGAAAAATAGCCGTCACTTCGTTCCCGTTGGAGATACTTCGACGTTTAAGCGCTCATTTCACACCGTTTTACACTGCAAATGTAATGCACTACGGTTTAAGCGTCGAAACAAGCAAAATAGCTCGCAAATCGCGAAGATTTCGTCGATTTTGACGAAAAATAGCCGTCATTCCCTTCCTGTTGGAGATACTTCGACGTTTAAGCGCTCATTTCACACCGTTTTACACCGAAAATGTAATGCTCTACAGTTTAAGCGTCGAAACAAGCAATATATCTCGCAAATCGCGAAGATTTCGTTTATTTTGACGAAAAATAGCCGTCATTTCCTTCCCGTTGGAGATATTTCGACGTTTAAGCGCTCATTTCACTCCGTTTTTCACTGCAAATGTAATGCACTGCCGTCTAAACGTCGAAACGAATCAACATTTCTCGCAAATCGCGAAGATTTCGTCGATTTTGACGAAAGATAGCCGTCATTTCCTTCCCGTTGGAGATATTTCTACGATTAAGCGCTCGTTGAACTCCATTTCACAGTGCTAATGCAATGCACAACCATTTAAGCGTCGAAACAAGCAAAATATCTCGCAAATCGCGAAGATTTCGTCGATTTTGACGAAAGATAGCCGTCATTTCCTTCCCGTTGGAGATATTTCGACGTTTAAGCACTCGTTGAACTCCATTTCACAGTGCTGTAATATCGTGATGTAATATGTTTACAAAGAGTGGACAATAGAGATATTAATCAGACAGAAAAAGACGATTGTTGATTAACTTGAACTATTCATACCAAACGTACAGAAAACAGCGCAATCCACACTCTCTCTCGGCAACGCCACTCGCAAACTCCGTCTCCGCGCGACTCGCACTCGGCTCCTCGACTCGCACTCTCTGCTTTTCGACTAACACTCTGTTTCTCGACTAACACTCTTTGTTATCTTTGTTGGGACAACTCTTTGTTGTTGTCCTTTTTCTAGGCCCACAGCACACCTATTCCGCAGACGCTCGTAGCCAGGGTCACGTAGGTCTTTTCCACGAAACTATGCACTTGAAAAGACCGATGACACATTGATGGGGCCGACGGCGCCTCGGCTCTCGCGACACTGTTCATAGTTCGCCCGATATTTCTCAGGCCTTTCGTCCACGATACTACATTCGGCCATCCTGCAATAACATCTGCCCTCAGATGTTGCCTTCTATCTCGCTGTCATCAGATGCGTCACTTTCGGCGTTTAGGACCCAAGGTTTCATAAAATCGAGGTGTGTGCGGGTCCTTCCTTCGGTACTGCTTCGCACGTTTTCTTCTTTTCTTGTAATTTCGCAGGTTCCCTTCTAGCCTACCTATGTTTCGTTCGGTTAGGCTACAGTCAAGGCAGTTGGATACCACGTGTTCGACCTTTTCGCGTAACCCCTTGAACCAAAAGTCCTTCTTGACCATAGCTTCTGTTTTGGTAACCTCGAAATGCCCACGCTCGTGCTCTTGCCTGACTACTTGAGCCCGCATCGCCTTCGATACTACTATTAGCACATCGTCCTTACACTCCTTATACAAAATATTGTTTCTTACTACCTGCCCATCGGCCTGACTGCACGTTGCGGCGTCCAAAATCCTACGGACTTCAATGTCCTTGTTCTGTGCCCTTCTCAACCGTGCAATCAGCCCGTCTTCACTCTCCGTTACATACATAGTGCTCGGCAGGGAGTTCCTACTCGGAGCATCTACATGCTGCATACTTTTCCCCGGCCGATGACACACCTGATACTTAAACTCGCCTAGTAACAAGGCCCATCTAGCCACACGCACACACAAATCTTTCTTTCTAACTACACCTATCGGACTCGCATACTCCGAGTCTGACGATTTGATGACACCGTCTTTTGTCCACGCTTCCATCAAATCATCTTCTTCCTTTCTTTCCGACGGCGCCAGTCTTCGCGGTCTTCGAGCTACCGGCTTGTCGCTTTCCAAAACTACTTATGCGGTTATTCCGACGTCTCGCTTCTTCTCCGGTCTATACCCCCTAACGATATCTCGAATCGCTTCACGATAATGCGGTTCCTGTACGTGTGTCAGGTCTGTTTCGTCGGTCTGTTCTACCACGTTAACTCTAAACGCATCCGGCACGTCTTTGTTAGTCTGTTCGTCAAGTCGTAAAAATGTCACCTCGCCCCGTTTGACTCGCAACTCTACCTGGTCTAAAAAATCGGTACCTAAGAGTAGACTGTGTCTTGTCATTACCTTATTCGAGACAACATGCAGGGTGACAGTAAAGTCGTACCCGTCGACCGTCATTACCCTTGTGAACTCGCCCCAGGTACTATTGCCAGCGGAACCAAAACCATCAAACTTAAGTTTGCAGTTTCCCAGAGGTGGTGATCCTAACCTCACATACTCATCCGCTCGTATGAACGTAAGGTTACTACCTGTATCCACTAATGCCACAAACCTACAATCATCTATCGCCACTTCCTTCACATACTTCCCCTTTTCGGATCTTGACACTACGCAAGTCTCTTTCGGTTGTGCCGTACACCTCGCTGCAATATGTCCAAATCCGCTGCACTTGAAATACCTAACACCTTCTCCCCTCTCCGGACACTTAACACTTAGATGATCCTCACTACCGCAAATGAAGCATCTTCTTTTCTTCACTGCGTCTACAGATTGACTGGGCTTCCCGTTCTTCTGGGTTTTAGCCGACTTCACAATCGACTTTGCTCTGCGACTCTTCTGCTCTTCGTACATTACTAACCTCTTCCTCAACTCTTTGATTGACGTAGCGCCGTACAATACAGCCTTATTGTTCTCGTCGTCTATTATTCCATCAACTATGTATTCCACCTTTGCTTCCTCCTCCATGTCCACATGGCTGGCTATTTCGAGCATGCGGTACATGTAAGCCAAACATGCTTCATCACTCTCCTTTTTTGTTTCTTCAAGTTTCTGATGAACTTGCCTACTGTTGACTTTCCTCGAAAATTCTTTCACTAGCCCCCTCTTCAACTCATGCCAAGTCCTGGCATGACACTCGAAGCTCGCAAATATTTTCGCTGATCCCTTCAGCAGCTTCCTTGCGTAGACTGCCTTCTGCCCATCCGACCACATGCACGTATCAGCGACTTCCTCGAACGACTCGAACCATCATTCGACATTTTCACCTCTGTTGCCACTAAACGACTCTAGTGCATCTTCGACGTCTCTAAAACTCAGTGTCGAACCAACACATGCCCTTCGACAACATTCGTCACGGTCCTGATACACCCTTCGCGTATCTCTCTTGTATTCTCTTGCGTTTTTCTTGCCATCTTCATCCTCACTTTCGTCGTCGCTTTCTTCTTCCGACGATATGTCATTACCATCCATGGCCGCTCGTAGCCGTGCGCGTAACTCTACTTTTCTTCCCGTCGTTTATAAACCCAAACTAGCGAGGCGCTCCTTCAACTCCTTCGTATTCATTTTCTCAACATCCTCATCTTCGTTGCAATCACGCTCAGCTCTCTGTACATTTTCTAAATCTCGTTGACCGGTTAGCTCTTCACCGCACGTCGATCCCTTACGATACGATTGTCCAGCCCTACACGCCCGACTCAGCATTGCAATCAGCAGTGACCTCGCACCCGATATAGGTAGGTTCATTCGCGCGAGCTTACTCCTCAGCTCCTCCAGCGTCGAACCCTCTTCACCCGACAATCGTTCGTCCCCGACGTTTGCCATTTTTCACACTACACAAACTTAAACAGTCAACGATATCGTCTTTTACCGCACCGCGTACCGGTGAATACACAACTAGCTCGAATAGCTCTGTTAAACCGTTTCGTTTTCTGTCTTGTCCAATCCCGGCTGAGCCCCCAAAATATGTAATATCGTGATGTAATATGTTTACAAAGAGTGGACAATAGAGATGTTAATCAGACAGAAAAAGACGATTGTTGATTAACTTGAACTATTCATACCAAACGTACAGAAAACAGCGCAATCCACACTCTCTCTCGGCAACGCCACTCGCAAACTCCGTCTCCGCGCGTCTCGCACTCGGCTCCTCGACTCGCACTCTCTGCTTTTCGACTAACACTCTGTTTCTCGACTAACACTCTGTTGTCCTTTTCCTAGGCCCACAGCACACGTATTCCGCAGACGCTCGTAGCCAGGGTCACGTAGGTCTTTTCCACGAAACTATGAACTTGAAAAGACCGACGACACATTGATGGGCCCGACGGCGCCTCGGCTCTCGCGACACTGTTCATAGTTCGCCCGATATTTCTCAGGATTTTCGTCCACGATACTACAGTACTAATGCAATGCACAACCATTTAAGCGTCGAAACAATCAAAATATCTCGCAAATCGCGAAGATTTCGTCGATTTTGACGAAAAATAGCCGACATTTCCTTCCCGTTGGAGATATTTCGACGTTTAAGCGCTCGTTGAACTCCATTTCACAGTGCTAATGCAATGCATAACCATTTAAGCGTCGAAACGAATCAAAATATCTCGCAAATCGCGAAGATTTCGTCGATTTTGACGAAAAATAGCCGTCATTTCCTTCCCGTTGGAGATATTTCGACGTTTAAGCACTCGTTGAACTCCATTTCACAGTGCTAATGTAATGCACAAGCATTTAAGAGTCGAAACAATCAAAATATCTCGAAAATCGCCAAGATTTCATCGATTTTGACGAAAAATAGCCGTCATTTCCTTCCCGTTGGAGATATTTCGACGTTTAAGCACTCGTTGAACTCCATTTCACAGTGCTAATGCAATGCACAACCATTTAAGCGTCGAAACAACCAGAATATCTCGCAAATGGCGAAGATTTCGTCGATTTTGACGAAAAATAGCCTCCATTTCCTTCCCCATTGAGATATTTCGACGTTTAAGCGCTCGTTGAACTCCATTTCACAGTGCTAATGCAATGCACAACCATTTAAGCGTCGAAACAAACAAAATAGCTCGCAAATCGCGAAGATTTCGTCGATTTTGACGAAAAATAGCCGTCATTTCCTTCCCGTTGGAGATATTTCGACGTTTAATCACTCGTTGAACTCCATTTCACAGTGCTAATGCAATGCACAACCATTTAAGCGTCGAAACAATCAAAATATCTCGCAAATCGCGAAGATTTCATCGATTTTGACGAAAAATAGCCGTCATTTCCTTCCCGTTGGAGATATTTCGACGTTTAAGCACTCGTTGAACTCCATTTCACAGTGCTAATGCAATGCACAACCATTTAAGCATCGAAACAAGCAAAATATCTCGCAAATCGCGAAGATTTCGTCGATTTTGACGAAAAATAGCCGTCATTTCCTTCCCGTTGGAGATATTTCGACGTTTAAGCACTCGTTGAACTCCATTTCACAGTGCTAATGCAATGCACGACCATTTAAGCGTCGAAACAATCAAAATATCTCGCAAATCGCGAAGATTTCGTCGATTTTGACGAAAAATAGCCGTCATTTCCTTCCCGATGGAGATATTTCGTCGTTTAAGCACTCGTTGAACTCCATTTCACAGTGCTAATGCAATGCACAACCATTTAAGCGTCGAAACAAGCACAATATCTAGCAAATCGCGAAGATTTCGTCGATTTTGAAGAAAAATAGCCGTCATTTCCTTCCCGATGGAGATATTTCGCCGTTTAAGCACTCGTTGAACTCCATTTCACAGTGCTAATGCAATGCACAACCATTTAAGCGTCCAAACAATCAAAATATCTAGCAAATCGCGAAGATTTCGTCGATTTTGACGAAAAATAGCCGTCATTTCCTTCCCGTTGGAGATATTTCGACGTTTAAGCGCTCGTTGAACTCCATTTCACAGTGCTAATGCAATGCATGACAATTTAAGCGTCGAAACGAATCAAAATATCTCGCAAATCGCGAAGATTTCGTCGATTTTGACGAAAGGTAGCCGTCATTTCCTTCCCGTTGGAGATATTTCGACGTTTAAGCACTCGTTGAACTCCATTTCACAGTGCTAATGCAATGCACAACCATTTAAGCGTCGAAACAACCAGAATATCTCGCAAATCGCGAAGATTTCGTCGATTTTGACGAAAAATAGCCGTCATTTCCTTCCCGATGGAGATATTTCTACGATTAAGCGCTCGTTGAACTCCATTTCACAGTGCTAATGCAATGCACAGCCATTTAAGCGTCGAAACAACCAGAATATCTCGCAAATCGCGAAGATTTCGTCGATTTTGACGAAAAATAGCCGTCATTTCCTTCCCGTTGGAGATATTTCTACGATTAAGCACTCGTTGAACACCATTTCACAGCGCTAATGCAATGCACAACCATTTAATCGTCGAAACAATCAAAATATCTCGCAAATCGCGAAGATTTCGTCGATTTTGACGTAAAAGAGCCGTCATTTCCTTCCCGTTGGAGATATATCTACGATTAAGCGCTCGTTGAACTCCATTTCACAGTGCTAATGCAATGTACAACTATTTAAGCATCGAAACAATCAAAATATCTCGCAAATCGCGAAGATTTCGTCGATTTTGACGAAAAATAGCCGTCATGTCCTTCACGTTGGAGATATTTCGACGTTTAAGCACTCGTTGAACTCCATTTCACAGTGCTAATGCAATGCACAACCATTTAAGCGTCGAAACAATCAAAATATCTCGCAGATCGCGAAGATTTCGTCGATTTTGACGAAAAATAGCCGTCATTTCCTTCACGTTGGAGATATTTCGACGTGTAAGCACTCGTCGAACTCCATTTCACAGTGCTAATGCAATGCACAACCATTTAAGCGTCGAAACAAACAAAATAGCTCGCAAATCGCGATGATTTCGTCGATTTTGACGAAAAATAGCCGTCATTTCCTTCCCGATGAAGATATTTCGTCGTTTAAGCGCTCGTTGAACACCATATCACAGTGCTAATGGAATGCACAACCATTTAAGCGTCGAAACAAGCACAATATCTCGCAAATCGCGAAGATTTCGTCGATTTTGAAGAAAAATAGCCGTCATTTCCTTCCCGTTGGAGACATTTCGACGTTTAAGCACTCGTTGAACTCCATTTCACAGTGCTAATGCAATGCACAACCATTTAAGCGTCGAAACAATCAAAATATCTCGCAAATCGCGAAGATTTCGTCGATTTTGACGAAAAATAGCCGTCATTTCCTTCCCGTTGGAGATATTTCGACGTTTAAGCGCTCGTTGAACTCCATTTCACAGTGCTAATGCAATGCATAACCATATAAGCGTCGAAACGAATCAAAATATCTCGCAAATCGCGAAGATTTCGTCGATTTTGACGAAAGGTAGCCGTCATTTCCTTCCCGTTGGAGACAATTCGACGTTTAAGCACTCGTTGAACTCCATTTCACAGTGCTAATGCAATGCACAACCATTTAAGCGTCGAAACACTCAAAATATCTCGCAAATCGCGAAGATTTCGTCGATTTTGACGTAAAAGAGCCGTCATTTCCTTCCCGTTGGAGATATTTCTACGATTAAGCCCTCGTTGAACTCCATTTCACAGTGCTAATGCAATGCACAACAATTTAAGCATCGAAACAATCAAAATATCTCGCAAATCGCGAAGATTTCGTCGATTTTGACGAAAAATAGCCGTCATGTCCTTCCCGTTGGAGATATTTCGACGTTTAAGCACTCGTTGAACTACATTTCACAGTGCTAATGCAATGCACAACCATTTAAGCGTCGAAACGAATCAAAATATCTCGCAAATCGCGAAGATTTCGTCGATTTTGACGAAAAATAGCCGTCATGTCCTTCCCGTTGGAGATATTTCGACGTTTAAGCACTCGTTGAACTCCATTTCACAGTGCTAATGCAATGCACAACCATTTAAGCGTCGAAACAATCAAAATATCTCGCAAATCGCGATGATTTCGTCGATTTTGACGAAAAATAGCCGTCATTTCCTTCCCGATGAAGATATTTCGTCGTTTAAGCGCTCGTTGAACTCCATTTCACAGTGCTAATGCAATGCATAACCATATAAGCGTCGAAACGAATCAAAATATCTCGCAAATCGCGAAGATTTCGTCGATTTTGACGAAAGGTAGCCGTCATTTCCTTCCCGTTGGAGATATTTCGACGTTTAAGCACTCGTTGAACTCCATTTCACAGTGCTAATGCAATGCACAAACATTTAAGCGTCGAAATAAGCAAAATATCTCGCAAATTTGCGAAGATTTCGATTTGTTGGACGAAAAATAGCCGTCACTTCCTTCCCGTTGGAGATATTTCGACGTTTAAGCGCTCGTTGAACTCCATTTCACAGTGCTAATGCAATGCACAACTATTTAAGCATCGAAACAATCAAAATATCTCGCAAATCGCGAAGATTTCGTCGATTTTGACGAAAAATAGCCGTCATGTCCTTCCCGTTGGAGATATTTCGACGTTTAAGCACTCGTTGAACTCCATTTCACAGTGCTAATGCAATGCACAACCATTTAAGCGTCGAAACGTATCAAAATATCTCGCAAATCGCGAAGATTTCGTCGATTTTGACGAAAAATAGCCGTCATGTCCTTCCCGTTGGAGATATTTCGACGTTTGAGCACTCGTTGAACTCCATTTCACAGTGCTAATGCAATGCACAACCATTTAAGCGTCGAAACAATCAAAATATCTCGCAAATCGCGAAGATTTCGTCGATTTTGACGAAAAATAGCCGTCATTTCCTTCACGTTGGGGATATTTCGACGTGTAAGCACTCGTCGAACTCCATTTCACAGTGCTAATGCAATGCACAACCATTTAAGCGTCGAAACAAACAAAATAGCTCGCAAATCGCGATGATTTCGTCGATTTTGATGAAAAATAGCCGTCATTTCCTTCCCGATGGAGATATTTCGTCGCTTAAGCGCTCGTTGAACTCCATATCACAGTGCTAATGCAATGCACAACCATTTAAGCGTCGAAACAAGCACAATATGTCGCAAATCGCGAAGATCTCGTCGATTTTGAAGAAAAATAGCCGTCATTTCCTTCCCGTTGGAGACATTTCGACGTTTAAGCACTCGTTGAACTCCATTCCACAGTGCTAATGCAATGCACAACCATTTAAGCGTCGAAACAATCAAAATATCTCGCAAATCGCGAAGATTTCGTCGATTTTGACGAAAGGTAGCCGTCATTTCCTTCCCGTTGGAGATATTTCGACGTTTAAGCGCTCGTTGAACTCCATTTCACAGTGCTAATGCAATGCACAAACATTTAAGCGTCGAAACAATCAAAATATCTCGCAAATCGCGAAGACTTCGTCGATTTTGACGTAAAAGAGCCGTCATTTCCTTCCCGTTGGAGATATTTCGACGTTTAAGCGCTCGTTGAACTCCATTTCACAGTGCTAATGCAATGCACGACCATTTAAGCGTCGAAACAATCAAAATATCTCGCAAATCGCGAAGATTTCGTCGATTTTGACGAAAAATAGCCGTCATTTCCTTCCCGATGGAGATATTTCGTCGTTTAAGCACTCGTTGAACTCCATTTCACAGTGCTAATGCAATGCACAACCATTTAAGCGTCGAAACAAGCACAATATCTAGCAAATCGCGAAGATTTCGTCGATTTTGAAGAAAAATAGCCGTCATTTCCTTCCCGATGGAGATATTTCGCCGTTTAAGCACTCGTTGAACTCCATTTCACAGTGCTAATGCAATGCACAACCATTTAAGCGTCCAAACAATCAAAATATCTAGCAAATCGCGAAGATTTCGTCGATTTTGACGAAAAATAGCCGTCATTTCCTTCCCGTTGGAGATATTTCGACGTTTAAGCGCTCGTTGAACTCCATTTCACAGTGCTAATGCAATGCATGACAATTTAAGCGTCGAAACGAATCAAAATATCTCGCAAATCGCGAAGATTTCGTCGATTTTGACGAAAGGTAGCCGTCATTTCCTTCCCGTTGGAGATATTTCGACGTTTAAGCACTCGTTGAACTCCATTTCACAGTGCTAATGCAATGCACAACCATTTAAGCGTCGAAACAACCAGAATATCTCGCAAATCGCGAAGATTTCGTCGATTTTGACGAAAAATAGCCGTCATTTCCTTCCCGATGGAGATATTTCTACGATTAAGCGCTCGTTGAACTCCATTTCACAGTGCTAATGCAATGCACAGCCATTTAAGCGTCGAAACAACCAGAATATCTCGCAAATCGCGAAGATTTCGTCGATTTTGACGAAAAATAGCCGTCATTTCCTTCCCGTTGGAGATATTTCTACGATTAAGCACTCGTTGAACACCATTTCACAGTGCTAATGCAATGCACAACCATTTAATCGTCGAAACAATCAAAATATCTCGCAAATCGCGAAGATTTCGTCGATTTTGACGTAAAAGAGCCGTCATTTCCTTCCCGTTGGAGATATATCTACGATTAAGCGCTCGTTGAACTCCATTTCACAGTGCTAATGCAATGCACAACTATTTAAGCATCGAAACAATCAAAATATCTCGCAAATCGCGATGATTTCGTCGATTTTGACGAAAAATAGCCGTCATTTCCTTCCCGATGAAGATATTTCGTCGTTTAAGCGCTCGTTGAACTCCATTTCACAGTGCTAATGCAATGCATAACCATATAAGCGTCGAAACGAATCAAAATATCTCGCAAATCGCGAAGATTTCGTCGATTTTGACGAAAGGTAGCCGTCATTTCCTTCCCGTTGGAGACAATTCGACGTTTAAGCACTCGTTGAACTCCATTTCACAGTGCTAATGCAATGCACAACCATTTAAGCGTCGAAACAATCAAAATATCTCGCAAATCGCGAAGATTTCGTCGATTTTGACGTGTGCGCTGCCATTTCCTTCCTCTCAAGTTGGAGATATTTCTACGATTAAGCGCTCGTTGAACTCCATTTCACAGTGCTAATGCAATGCACAACTATTTAAGCATCGAAACAATCAAATATCTCGCAAATCGCGAAGATTTCTGTCGATTTTAATGAAAAATAGCTGTCATAAGTCCTTCCCCTGTTGGAGATATTTCTCGACGTTTAAGCACTGTTGAAATTCCATTTCACAGTGCTAATGCAATGCACAACCATTTAAGCGTTTGAAACGTATCAAAATATCTCGCAAATCGCGAAGATTTCGTCGATTTTGACGAAAAATAGCCGTCATGTCCTTCCCGTTGGAGATATTTCGACGTTTGAGCACTCGTTGAACTCCATTTCACAGTGCTAATGCAATGCACAACCATTTAAGCGTCGAAACAATCAAAATATCTCGCAAATCGCGAAGATTTCGTCGATTTTGACGAAAAATAGCCGTCATTTCCTTCACGTTGGGGATATTTCGACGTGTAAGCACTCGTCGAACTCCATTTCACAGTGCTAATGCAATGCACAACCATTTAAGCGTCGAAACAAACAAAATAGCTCGCAAATCGCGATGATTTCGTCGATTTTGATGAAAAATAGCCGTCATTTCCTTCCCGATGGAGATATTTCGTCGTTTAAGCGCTCGTTGAACTCCATATCACAGTGCTAATGCAATGCACAAACATTTAAGCGTCGAAACAAGCACAATATGTCGCAAATCGCGAAGATCTCGTCGATTTTGAAGAAAAATAGCCGTCATTTCCTTCCCGTTGGAGACATTTCGACGTTTAAGCACACGTTGAACTCCATTTCACAGTGCTAATGCAATGCACAACCATTTAAGCGTCGAAACAATCAAAATATCTCGCAAATCGCGAAGATTTCGTCGATTTTGACGAAAGGTAGCCGTCATTTCCTTCCCGTTGGAGATATTTCGACGTTTAAGCGCTCGCTGAACTCCATTTCACAGTGCTAATGCAATGCACAAACATTTAAGCGTCGAAACAATCAAAATATCTCGCAAATCGCGAAGATTTCGTCGATTTTGACGTAAAAGAGCCGTCATTTCCTTCCCGTTGGAGATATTTCGACGTTTAAGCGCTCGTTGAACTCCATTTCACAGTGCTAATGCAATGCACGACCATTTAAGCGTCGAAACAATCAAAATATCTCGCAAATCGCGAAGATTTCGTCGATTTTGACGAAAAATAGCCGTCATTTCCTTCCCGATGGAGATATTTCGTCGTTTAAGCACTCGTTGAACTCCATTTCACAGTGCTAATGCAATGCACAACCATTTAAGCGTCGAAACAAGCACAATATCTAGCAAATCGCGAAGATTTCGTCGATTTTGAAGAAAAATAGCCGTCATTTCCTTCCCGATGGAGATATTTCGCCGTTTAAGCACTCGTTGAACTCCATTTCACAGTGCTAATGCAATGCACAACCATTTAAGCGTCCAAACAATCAAAATATCTAGCAAATCGCGAAGATTTCGTCGATTTTGACGAAAAATAGCCGTCATTTCCTTCCCGTTGGAGATATTTCGACGTTTAAGCGCTCGTTGAACTCCATTTCACAGTGCTAATGCAATGCATGACAATTTAAGCGTCGAAACGAATCAAAATATCTCGCAAATCGCGAAGATTTCGTCGATTTTGACGAAAGGTAGCCGTCATTTCCTTCCCGTTGGAGATATTTCGACGTTTAAGCACTCGTTGAACTCCATTTCACAGTGCTAATGCAATGCACAACCATTTAAGCGTCGAAACAACCAGAATATCTCGCAAATCGCGAAGATTTCGTCGATTTTGAAGAAAAATAGCCGTCATTTCCTTCCCGTTGGAGATATTTCGTCGTTTAAGCACTCGTTGAACTCCATTTCACAGTGCTAATGCAATGCACAACCATTTAAGCGTCGAAACAACCAGAATATCTCGCAAATCGCGAAGATTTCGTCGATTTTGACGAAAAATAGCCGTCATTTCCTTCCCGTTGGAGATATTTCTACGATTAAGCACTCGTTGAACACCATTTCACAGTGCTAATGCAATGCACAACCATTTAATCGTCGAAACAATCAAAATATCTCGCAAATCGCGAAGATTTCGTCGATTTTGACGTAAAAGAGCCGTCATTTGCTTCCCGTTGGATATATATCTACGATTAAGCGCTCGTTGAACTCCATTTCACAGTGCTAATGCAATGCACAACTATTTAAGCATCGAAACAATCAAAATATCTCGCAAATCGCGAAGATTTCGTCGATTTTGACGAAAAATAGCCGTCATGTCCTTCACGTTGGAGATATTTCGACGTTTAAGCACTCGTTGAACTCCATTTCACAGTGCTAATGCAATGCACAACCATTTAAGCGTCGAAACAATCAAAATATCTCGCAGATCGCGAAGATTTCGTCGATTTTGACGAAAAATAGCCGTCATTTCCTTCACGTTGGAGATATTTCGACGTGTAAGCACTCGTCGAACTCCATTTCACAGTGCTAATGCAATGCACAACCATTTAAGCGTCGAAACAAACAAAATAGCTCGCAAATCGCGATGATTTCGTCGATTTTGACGAAAAATAGCCGTCATTTCCTTCCCGATGAAGATATTTCGTCGTTTAAGCGCTCGTTGAACACCATATCACAGTGCTAATGGAATGCACAACCATTTAAGCGTCGAAACAATCAAAATATCTCGCAAATCGCGAAGATTTCGTCGATTTTGACGAAAAATAGCCGTCATTTCCTCCCCGTTGGAGATATTTCGACGTTTAAGCGCTCGTTGAACTCCATTTCACAGTGCTAATGCAATGAATAACCATATAAGCGTCGAAACGAATCAAAATATCTCGCAAATCGCGAAGATTTCGTCGATTTTGACGAAAGGTAGCCGTCATTTCCTTCCCGTTGGAGATATTTCTACGATTAAGCCCTCGTTGAACTCCATTTCACAGTGCTAATGCAATGCACAACAATTTAAGCATCGAAACAATCAAAATATCTCGCAAATCGCGAAGATTTCGTCGATTTTGACGAAAAATAGCCGTCATGTCCTTCCCGTTGGAGATATTTCGACGTTTAAGCACTCGTTGAACTACATTTCACAGTGCTAATGCAATGCACAACCATTTAAGCGTCGAAACGAATCAAATTATCTCGCAAATCGCGAAGATTTCGTCGATTTTGACGAAAAATAGCCGTCATGTCCTTCCCGTTGGAGATATTTCGACGTTTAAGCACTCGTTGAACTCCATTTCACAGTGCTAATGCAATGCACAACCATTTAAGCGTCGATACGAGCGAAATATCTCGCAAATCGCGAAAATTTCGATTTTTTGGACGATAAATGGCCGTAACTTCCTTCCGTTGGAGATATTTCGACGTTTAAGCGCTCGTTGAACTCCATTTCACAGTGCTAATGCAATGCATAACCATATAAGCGTCGAAACGAATCAAAATATCTCGCAAATCGCGAAGATTTCGTCGATTTTGGCGAAAGGTAGCCGTCATTTCCTTCCCGTTGGAGACATTTCGACGTTTAAGCACTCGTTGAACTCCATTTCACAGTGCTAATGCAATGCACAACCATTTAAGCGTCGAAACAATCAAAATATCTCGCAAATCGCGAAGATTTCGTCGATTTTGACGTAAAAGAGCCGTCATTTCCTTCCCGTTGGAGATATTTCTACGATTAAGCGCTCGTTGAACTCCATTTCACAGTGCTAATGCAATGCACAACTATTTAAGCATCGAAACAATCAAAATATCTCGCAAATCGCGAAGATTTCGTCGATTTTGACGAAAAATAGCCGTCATGTACTTCCCGTTGGAGATATTTCGACGTTTAAGCACTCGTTGAACTCCATTTCACAGTGCTAATGCAATGCACAACCATTTAAGCGTCGAAACAATCAAAATATCTCGCAAATCGCGAAGATTTCGTCGATTTTGACGAAAAATAGCCGTCATTTCCTTCACGTTGGAGATATTTCGACGTGTAAGCACTCGTCGAACTCCATTTCACAGTGCTAATGCAATGCACAACCATTTAAGCGTCGAAACAAACAAAATAGCTCGCAAATCGCGATGATTTCGTCGATTTTGACGAAAAATAGCCGTCATTTCCTTCCCGATGAAGATATTTCGTCGTTTAAGCGCTCGTTGAACTCCATATCACAGTGCTAATGCAATGCACAACCATTTAAGCGTCGAAACAAGCACAATATCTCGCAAATCGCGAAGATTTCGTCGATTTTGAAGAAAAATAGCCGTCATTTCCTTCTCGTTGGAGACATTTCGACGTTTGAGCACTCGTTGAACTCCATTTCACAGTGCTAATGCAATGCACAACCATTTAAGCGTCGAAACAATCAAAATATCTCGCAAATCGCGAAGGTTTCGTCGATTTTGACGAAAAATAGCCGTCATTTCCCTCCCGTTGGAGATATTTCGACGTTTAAGCGCTCGTTGAACTCCATTTCACAGTGCTAATGCAATGCATGACCTTTTAAGCGTCGAAACGAATCAACATATCTCGCAAATCGCGAAGATTTCGTCGATTTTGACGAAAGGTAGCCGTCATTTCCTTCCCGTTGGAGATATTTCGACGTTTGAGCACTCGCTGAACTCCATTTCACAGTGCTAATGCAATGCGCAAACATTTAAGCGTCGAAACGAAACAAAATATCTCGCAAATCGCGAAGATTTCGTCGATTTTGACGAAAGGTAGCCGTCATTTCCTTCCCGTTGGAGATATTTCGACGTTTAAGCACTCGTTGAACTCCATGTCGCATTGCTAATGCAATGCACAACCATTTAAGCGTCGAAACAAGAAAATATCTCGCAAATCGCGATGATTTCGTTGATTTTGACGAAAAATAGCCGTCATTTCCGTCCCGTTGTAGATATTTCGACGTTTAAGCGCTCATTTCACTCCGTTTTTCACTGCAAATGTAATGCACTACCGTTTGAGCATCGAAACAAACAAAAGAGCTCGCAAATCGCGATGATTTCTTCGATTTTGACGAAAAATAGCCGCCATTTCCTTCCCGTTGGAGATATTTCGACGTTTAAGCGCTCATTTCACTCCGTTTTTCACTGCAAATGTAATGCACTACCGTTTAAACGTCGAAACAGGCAAGATAGCTCGCAAATCGTGATGATTTCGTCGATTTTGAAGAAAATAGCCGTCATTTCCTTCCCGTTGGAGATATTTCGACGTTTAAGCGCTCATTTCACTAAGTTTTTCACTACAAATGTAATGCACTACCGTCTAAGCGTCGAAACAAGCAAAATAGCTCGCAAATCGCGAAGATTTCGTCGATTTTGACGAAAAATAGCCGTCACTTCCTTCCCGTTGGAGATACTTCGACCTTTAAGCGCTCATTTCACACCGCTTTACACTGCAAATGTAATGCACTACGGTTTAAGCGTCGAAACAAGCAAAATAGCTCGCAAATCGCGAAGATTTCGTCGATTTTGACGAAAAATAGCCGTCATTCCCTTCCTGTTGGAGATATTTCGACGTCTAAGCGCTCATTTCACTAAGTTTTACACCGAAAATGTAATGCTCTACAGTTTAAGCGTCGAAACAAGCAATATAGCTCGCAAATCGCGAAGATTTCGTTTATTTTGACGAAAAATAGCCGTCATTTCCTTCCCGTTGGAGATATTTCGACGTTTAAGCGCTCATTTCACTCCGTTTTTCACTGCAAATGTAATGCACTGCCGTCTAAACGTCGAAACAATCAAAATATCTCGCAAATCGCGAAGGTTTCGTCGATTTTGACGAAAAATAGCCGTCATTTCCCTCCCGTTGGAGATATTTCGACGTTTAAGCGCTCGTTGAACTCCATTTCACAGTGCTAATGCAATGCATGACCTTTTAAGCGTCGAAACGAATCAACATATCTCGCAAATCGCGAAGATTTCGTCGATTTTGACGGAAGGTAGCCGTCATTTCCTTCCCGTTGGAGATATTTCGACGTTTGAGCACTCGTTGAACTCCATTTCACAGTGCTAATGCAATGCACAAACATTTAAGCGTCGAAACGAAACAAAATATCTCGCAAATCGCGAAGATTTCGTCGAATTTGACGAAAAATAGCCGTCATTTCCTTCACGTTGGAGATATTTCGACGTTTAAGCGCTCGTTGAACTCCATTTCACAGTGCTAATGCAATGCACAACCATTTAAGCATCGAAACAAGCAAAATATCTCGCAAATCGCGAAGATTTCGTCGATTTTGACGAAAAATAGCCGTCATTTCCTTCCCGTTGGAGATATTTCGACGTTTAAGCACTCGTTGAACTCCATTTCACAGTGCTAATGCAATGCACAACCACTTAAGCGTCGAAACGATCAAAATATCTCGCACATCGCGAAGATTTCGTCGATTTGACGAAATAGCCGTCATTCCTTCCGTTGGAGATATTTGAACTCCATTTCACAGTGCTAATGCAATGCATGGCCATTTAAGCGTCGAAACGAAACAAAATATCTCGCAAATCGCGAAGATTTCGTCGATTTTGACGAAAAATAGCCGTCATTTCCTTCACGTTGGAGATATTTCGACGTTTAAGCGCTCGTTGAACTCCATTTCACAGTGCTAATGCAATGCACAACCATTTAAGCATCGAAACAAGCAAAATATCTCGCAAATCGCGAAGATTTCGTCGATTTTGACGAAAAATAGCCGTCATTCCCTTCCTGTTGGAGATATTTCGACGTCTAAGCGCTCATTTCACTAAGTTTTACACCGAAAATGTAATGCTCTACCGTTTAAGCGTCGAAACAAGCAATATAGCTCGCAAATCGCGAAGATTTCGTTTATTTTGACGAAAAATAGCCGTCATTTCCTTCCCGTTGGAGATATTTCGACGTTTAAGCGCTCATTTCACTCCGTTTTTCACTGCAAATGTAATGCACTGCCGTCTAAACGTCGAAACAAGCAAAATAGCTCGCAAATCGTGACGATTTCGTCGATTTTGACGAAAAATAGCCGTCATATCCTTCCCGTTGGAGATATTTCTACGATTAAGCGCTCGTTGAACTCCATTTCACAGTGCTAATGCAATGCACAACCATTTTTGCGTCGAAACAATCAAAATATCTCGCAAATCGCGAAGATTTCGTCGATTTTTCCGTAAAAGAGCCGTTATTTCCTTCCCGTTGGAGATATTTCTACGATTAAGCGCTCGTTGAACTCCATTTCACAGTGCTAATGCAATGCACAACCATTTAATCATCGAAACAAGCAAAATAGTTCGCAAATCGCGAAGATTTCGTCGATTTTGACGAAAAATAGCCGTCATTCCCTTCCCGTTGGAGATATTTCGACGTCTAAGCGCTCATTTCACTAAGTTTTACACCGAAAATGTAATGCTCTACCGTTTAAGCGTCGAAACAAGCAATATAGCTCGCAAATCGCGAAGATTTCGTTTATTTTGACGAAAAATAGCCGTCATTTCCTTCCCGTTGGAGATATTTCGACGTTTAAGCGCTCATTTCACTCCGTTTTTCACTGCAAATGTAATGCACTACCGTCTAAACGTCGAAACAAGCAAAATAGCTCGCAAATCGTGATGATTTCGTCGATTTTGACGAAAAATAGCCGTCATTTCCTTCCCGTTGGAGATTTTTCGACGTTTAAGCACTCGTTGAACTCCATTTCACAGTGCAAATGCAATGCACAACCATTTAAGCGTCGAAACAATCAAAATATCTCGCAAATCGCGAAGATTTCGTCGATTTTGAAGAAAAATAGCCGTCATTTCCTTCACGTCGGAGATATTTCGACGTGTAAGCACTCCTTGAACACTATTTCACAGTGCAAATGCAATGCACAACCATTAAAGCGTCGAAACAAACAAAATAGCTCGCAAATCGCGATGATTTCGTCGATTTTGACGAAAAATAGCCGTCATTTCCATCACGTTGGAGATATTTCAACGTGTAAGCACTCGTTGAACTCCATTTCACAGTGCTAATGCAATGCACAACCATTTAAGAGTCGAAACAAACAAAATAGCCCGCAAATCGCGATGATTTCGTCGATTTTGTCGTAAAAGAGCCGTCATTTCCTTCCCGTTGGAGATATTTCTACGATTAAGCGCTCGTTGAACTCCATTTCACAGTGCTAATGCAATGCACAACCATTTAAGCATCGAAACAAGCAAAATATCTCGCAAATCGCGAAGATTTCGTCGATTTTGACGAAAAATAGCCGTCATTTCCTTCCCGTTGGAGATATTTCGACGTTTAAGCACTCGTTGAACTCCATTTCACAGTGCTAATGCAATGCACAACCATTTAAGCGTCGAAACAATGAAAATATCTCGCAAATCGTGAATATTTCGTCGACTTTGACGAAAAATAGCCGTCATTTCCTTCCCGTTGGAGATATTTCGACGTTTAAGCCCTCATTTCACTCCGTTTTACACTGCAAATGTAATGCACTACCGTTTAAGCGTCGACACAAGCAATATAGCTCATAAATCGCGAAGATTTCGTCGATTTTGACGAAAAATAGCCGTCATTTCCTTCCCGTTGGAGATATTTCGACGTTTAAGCACTCGTTGAACTCCATGTCACAGTGCTAATGCAATGCACAGCCATTTAAGCGTCGAAACAAGCAAAATAGCTCGCAAATCGCGAAGATTTCGTCGATTTTGACGAAAAATAGCCGTCACTTCCTTCCCGTTGGAGATACTTCGACGTTTAAGCGCTCATTTCACTCCGTTTTACACTGCAAATGTAATGCACTACCGTTTAAACGTAGAAACAAGAAAATATCTCGCAAATCGCGATGATTTCGTTGATTTTGACGAAAAATAGCCGTCATTTCCTTCCCGTTGGAGATATTTCGACGTTTAAGCGCTCATTTCACTCCGTTTTACACTGCAAATGTAATGCACTACCGTTTAAACGTCGAAACAAGCAAAATAGCTCGCAAATCGTGATGATATCGTTGATTTTGAAGAAAAATAGCCGTCATTTCCTTCCCGTTGGAGATATTTCGACGTTTAAGCGCTCATTTCACTAAGTTTTACACTGAAAATGTAATGCACTACCGTTTAAGCGTCGACACAAGCAATATAGCTCACAAATCGCGAAGATTTCGTCGATTTTGACGAAAAATAGCCGTCATTCCCTTCCCGTTGGAGATATTTCGACGTTTAAGCGCTCATTTCACTAAGTTTTACACTGAAAATGTAATGCACTACCGTTTAAGTGTCGAAACAAGCAATATAGCTCGCAAATCGTGATGATTTCGTCGATTTTGACGAAAAATAGCCATCATATCCTTCCCGTTGGAGATTTTTCGACGTTTAAGCGCTCATTTCACTCCGTTTTACACTGCAAATGTAATGCACTACCGTTTAAACGTCGAAACAAGAAAATAGCTCGCAAATCGCGAAGATTTCGTCGATTTTGACGAAAAATAGCCGTCATTCCCTTCCCGTTGGAAATATTTCGACGTCTAAGCGCTCATTTCACTAAGTTTTACACCGAAAATGTAATGCACTACCGTTTAAGCGTCGAAACAAGCAATATAGCTCGCAAATCGCGAAGATTTCGTTTATTTTGACGAAAAATAGCCGTCATTTCCTTCCCGTTGGAGATATTTCGACGTTTAAGCGCTCATTTCACTCCGTTTTTCACTGCAAATGTAATGCACTACCGTTTAAACGTCGAAACAAGCAAAATAGCTCGCAAATCGTGATGATTTCGTCGATTTTGACGAAAAATAGCCATCATTTCCTTCCCGTTGGAGATTTTTCGACGTTTAAGCACTCCGTTTTACACTGCAAATGTAATGCATTACCGTTTAAACGTCGAAACAAGAAAATAGCTCGCAAATCGCGATGATTTCGTTGATTTTGACGAAAAATAGCCGTCATTTCCTTCCCGTTGGAGATATTTCGACGTTTAAGCGCTCATTTCACTCCGTTTTACACTGCAAATGTAATGCACTACCGTTTAAACGTCGAAACAAGAAAATAGCTCGCAAATCGCGAAGATTTCGTCGATTTTGACGAAAAATAGCCGTCATTCCCTTCCCGTTGGAGATATTTCGACGTCTAAGCGCTCATTTCACTAAGTTTTACACCGAAAATGTAATGCACTACCGTTTAAGCGTCGAAACAAGCAATATAGCTCGCAAATCGCGAGGATTTCGTTTATTTTGACGAAAAATAGCCGTCATTTCCTTCCCGTTGGAGATATTTCGACGTTTAAGCGCTCATTTCACTCCGTTTTTCACTGCAAATGTAATGCACTACCGTTTAAACGTCGAAACAAGCAAAATAGCTCGCAAATCGTGATGATTTCGTCGATTTTGACGAAAAATAGCCATCATTTCCTTCCCGTTGGAGATTTTTCGACGTTTAAGCACTCCGTTTTACACTGCAAATGTAATGCACTACCGTTTAAACGTCGAAACAAGAAAATAGCTCGCAAATCGCGATGATTTCCTTGATTTTGACGAAAAATAGCCGTCATTTCCTTCCCGTTGGAGATATTTCGACGTTTAAGCGCTCATTTCACTCCGTTTTACACTGCAAATGTAATGCACTACCGTTTGAGCATCGAAACAAGCAAAATAGCTCGCAAGTCGCGATGATTTTGTAACGTCAATTCATATCAGAGACCAGGCCACACACCACGGACAGGATGGCACCCAGATATCTGCATATCCTTGGTGCGCACCCTCAATAGTCTTAAGTGCCCACCAGGGGCCTTGGCATTTTTATAGTTAAGGTCCTTCGGACCAAGCGAGTATTTCCTGTCTTAAATTTCCCTTTACGTTTATTGCCTACCACGTGTTAGCTTAGAAAGTTGGGTTTCTCCACATCTGGTATGTTCCGTTGGCAACTTTCTCGCGAGGGCGGCTAAAACCCTTCCTGGTCCACCAACCGTCCTATTATCCAATCGGAGATGGTGTCTACTCCCCTCACTTCCTTAACCAAAATTGTCATCAACAAATCCGATAGTCCCGTGTCCTTAGACACACCCACCCCTAGCTTTCCTCAGACACAGTATCGTCAGTAAAACTTCACTTATTCTGTATCCTTAGAATAGTCAACATATCTATGTCGGTCTCTACCCTTATAAGTCGCGTACTTAATGTATTGTTGTAACTAAGTCTTGCATAACGTGGTTGGAGTGAATTGTGATTTATGTTAATTCAGTGCGTGTTACATTGTGATTGCTGAATTCATAATAAAAGTTGATTAAAACCAAGTCAATAGTTGTGTTACGACTCAACTATATTTTATTTTCACCAACCAACCCAAAAATTACGTGACAATTTCGTCGATTTTGACGAAAAATTGCCGTCATTTCCTTCCCGTTGGAGATTTTTCGACGTTTAAGCGCTCATTTCACTCCGTTTTACACTGCAAATGTAATGCACTACCGTTTAAGCGTCGAAACAAGCAAAATAGCTCGCAAATCGCGAAGATTTCGTCGATTTTGGCGAAAAATATCCGTCATTTCCTTCCCGTTGGAGATATCTCGACGTTTAAGCGCTCATTAAATCGACGAAATCATCGCGATTTGCGAGATATTTTGCTTGTTTCGACGCTTAGACGGTAGTGCATTACATTTGCTGTGTAAAACGGAGTGAAATGAGCGCTTAAACGTCAAAATATCTCCAACGGGAAGGAAATGACGGCTATTTTTCGTCAAAATCGACGAAATCATGGCGATTTGCGAGCTATTTTGTGTCACGTCCCGCGCTCCGCACGCGCCGTATCAAGAACAAGAAAACCATTCTATACAAAACACGCGAATAAGGATTTGAATGCACAAACGAACACACGGCACTACGAAACGAAAGGAAGGATTAACAAAACGAGGGCGATTAACGGATCCAACCAATAAACAAAATACATATACACACAATTCTGAATAAACCAGGAAACAAGAATAACTACAAAAGGGGAAAATAATTGAAACGCCAGGAATATATATATATATATGTCGGAGATGAAAGGAAAGCCGAAGCCCTTCCTTGGAAATTTTGGGAACATCCTCTAGTACCTTAGCCTAGATTTTATTATAGTTGTAATTGTTTAAGATTTGTAATAAGCGAGATTGGGTTCGAGGTGACAATCGGTCGCTGAACGTAGCCACGGTCACGGGATGGATGTTTTATCTAACGGAGGTCTGGAGTGGTTGTATGTGTTTTCCGAGAAGTGTGGTTGTGGCGGCATGCGGCCTCGAGAGCGGGCCGAGCCACGTGTGATGTTGCCTCGGAGGTGCCGATGCATGGGACATACATTGTATTTAGTAACCAAAACTCCAGGCAGAAACTGCCTAGCAACGGCGTTTGGAACTCTCTCGATGCTTCCAACGAGTGTGCCTAGCAACGGCGTTTGGAACCTTCTCGATGCTTCCAAACGGGGATAGAAAACAAAATGCAATCGTACAGGGAGAAAAATCTCCACGAGGCTGGCATTCCTGCGATTGCCTTGGAGAGTGATACATCGAGCGTTTTCGAGGATCGCATTTGCGTCTAAGTTAGTTTCGCTTAGTAAGGAGTTATCCCGGTGACCGTGGATTCGTTTGAACTCAAACATTGCTAATAGTATTATTTAATTTAATTATTCGTAGATCGTATTATTCATTAGGCTTAGTGTTTGTTAGACTTATTATTAGTTGTACTTATTATTTGTTAAGCTTAGTGATAGACCTGTATATACGTGTAAATAAAATCTCGGCTTTGTGAAACGATGGCTAGTCCACATGAAGAGTCGTCGCGCGCCCACAATTCGAATACTGATCCGACATCAGAAGTGGGATCAGTACCGTTTAAAGTGCTACAAGAGCAAATGGACCTTGTGCGCGAGTTAATTCAGACGCTAGCGCACAAACCGGGGGAGCAACGACCGAGTACGGAATCTATGGATGCAACGTTACCACGTTTTGACCCCGAAGGCGCGGGCGCCGATCCATCCGCGTGGTGCTCTCATGCTGATCTGATTTTGAAAGACCACCCGATGCAAGAGAGTGCGTTACTTTCCGCTCTAAATCGCGCCCTAAGGGGTTCTGCTGCGCATTGGCTTTCACAAATGGTACGCGGTGGAAAGCTTACCTGGCCAACGTTCAAGGAACAATTTCTTTCGCGTTTTGGTGGCAGAGAGACAGCCGCTTCTGCGTTAATAAGGATATCCAGAGAACGACCGTCGGAGACTGAATCTCCGGGAGCGTACGGTAGTCGCCTCCGCTCCATGCTGCAGATGAAGTTGCAAGATCTAACGATGCCCGAAGTGATCAATGCCCTCGCCCTTTATATGCTGAGTTCACAAGCTCGACGCTTTCGGCGACTAACGCTCGCGAATAATATCAGGACGGAGGACCAATTTCATGATGAAATGAGGATTCTCCCTTACAACGATCAGCCGACATTTTCGCCAAGAAATTCACTAACGGAACCTGAAGCTAAACGCAGCAGGCTATCAGTTCCTCGGATTAAGTGCTACCGCTGTGGTGCTCACGGGCATAGGAGAACGGAGTGTCGCCTGCAAACACAAACGGGGAAGGAGCAGGATATACGAAACCCGAAGGAAAAACGACCAGCCGCATCGTCGAAGGTGACCTGCTTCAAATGTCACGAGGAGGGACATATCGCGCCTAATTGCCCATCATCGCGGAAAAGAAACTACGATTCCATTGACGAACGCCGGATCGACTCCTGTGTAGTGGAAGCTCCGGCTGGTAGATTAAGCCATCTGGGTGAGTCGTATCCATTTTACTTTGATTCTGGGGCCGAGTGTTCGTTAATCAAAGAGTCCCTAGCCTCGAGATTTTCGGGTAAAAGAATAACCGATGTGGTAGTGATGCGGGGGATCGGGAATACTTGTGTTAAGAGTACACTTCAGATTTTGTCCACTGTTCGTATTAACGATCTTACATTGGAGATAGTTTTTCATGTCCTTGCTGACGATTACCTAAAATACGACATCATGATTGGTCGCGAGATTTTGAGCCAGGGATTCGACGTAAATATCGCGCAAGATAGCCTCGTTATTTGTAAAACAAAGGTCGTTAACGCTTGTGGTAAAGTCGCGGAAGATGCGGTCAACATTAACGAGGTTGACACTGATGTGATCGGTAACTATAAAGATCGATTAATCTCTGTTCTCGAAAAATTTAAAGAATTATTCATTACGGGTTTCCCGCGTACTCGCGTCAGTACGGGCCAGTTGGAAATACGGCTAATCGATCCCAACGTCACCGTGCAGAGAAGCCCTTACAGGCTTAGCGTGGAAGAGCGAAGAATAGTACGCGAGAGGATAGACGAGTTAATTAAAGCACAAATTGTAAAACCTAGTAATTCGCCGTTCGCGAGCCCCATAATACTCGTGAAGAAGAAGGACGGCTCAGACAGATTGTGCGTAGATTTTCGAGCGCTGAATAAAAATACGGTCGCGGATCGGTATCCCTTACCCCTTATTGCTGACCAAATCGCGAGATTGCAGAGTGCGAGGTACTTCATTAGCCTGGACATGGCTAGCGGATTTCACCAGATCCCCATTCACCCTAACTCGACGGAATATACTGCGTTCGTTACCCCCGACGGTCAATACGAATACGTGACGATGCCGTTTGGGTTGAAAAATGCACCAGCCGTTTTCCAGAGAGCCATTTTCAAGGCCTTGGGCGACCTCGCTTATTCGTATGTCGTTGTTTATTTGGACGACGTTCTAATAATCGCCGACTCAATAGATCAAGCTCTAGAAAGGTTGCACACTGTACTAAACACTCTCGTAAACGCCGGATTTTCTTTCAATTTCGCTAAATGTTCTTTTCTGAAGACGTCGGTACCTTATTTGGGATATGTAATTCGTAACGGAGAAGTTCGTCCAAACCCGGGAAAAATACAAGCTTTGAATTCTTTACCTGCACCGTCGACCGTCACACAGCTTAGGCAGTTTATAGGTTTGGCTTCTTACTTCCGAAAATTTATTCCTAAATTTTCGCAAGTGATGAAACCCTTGTACGCACTCACTTCTAGTAACAAGCACTTAACTTGGACGGACAGGCACGAAAAGATAAGACAACAGATAATTTCCGTTCTGACCGACGCGCCTGTGTTAATGATATTTGATCCCAATCGTCCCATAGAGCTACATACCGACGCTAGTTCGGAGGGGTATGGAGCTATTTTAATGCATAGAGTCGAAAAGGAAAACAGAGTCATCGAATATTATAGTAAAAGGACCAGTCCCGCGGAATCTAGGTATCATTCGTACGAACTGGAGACACTAGCAGTAGTAAGCGCCGTTAAGCATTTCCGACACTACTTACATGGACGGAAATTCTTAGTAGTTACGGACTGTAATTCTTTGAAAGCCTCCAGCAACAAAGTAAACTTAAACGACCGGGTTGATAGGTGGTGGGCTTATTTGCAAACATTCGATTTTGACATCATGTATCGAGAGGGTAAACGAATGGCCCACGTAGATTTCTTTTCGCGAAACCCCGTAGACTTGAATCGCCGTATGATAGACAAGGTCGCAGAGAAAGAGATTAATCTGGCCGAGATCTCCGAAGACTGGCTATTAGCGGAACAACGTCGCGATCCGCAAATCTCCGAAATCGTTAATAAATTACAGAACGAAGAGCTCGCGGAAGATATCGCGAATACCTACGAACTGCGATCCGGTACACTTTACCGTAGAGTACAACGAAAGGGCAGAACCCTTTGCTTACCCATTGTTCCGAGAGGTTTTAGATGGTCCGTCATCAACCATGTGCATCAGTCAATTATGCACTTAGGATGGGATAAAACGCTCGAGAAGCTCTATGAGTATTATTGGTTCGAGGGAATGGCGAAGTATGTTCGCAAATTTGTCGAGAACTGCCATGCTTGTAGAGTTTCGAAGGCTAGTTCAGGTAAAATACAGGCTGAACTGCATCCTATACCTAAGACCGGCATACCGTGGCATACGGTGCACATGGACATAACGGGCAAGCTGAGTGGCAAGAATGACTCGAAAGAGTATGTCGTCGTCTTGATCGATGCCTTTACGAAATTCGTGCACTTACATCACACACGCAAATTGGATTCGCTTAGCGTTATCAAGGCACTTAAGTCCGCCGTGTTTTTGTTCGGTAGTCCCTGTCGGATAATAGCAGATCAGGGCAGATGTTTCACGGGCCGGGAATTTCAAGAATTCTGTGCAAGCAAACAAATCAAAGTTCATTTGATCGCGGCCGGTGCAAGTAGGGCCACTGGGCAAGTAGAACGTGTTATGAGCACGTTAAAAAATATGTTCACAACGGTAGAAACGACCGGGCGTTCATGGCAAGACGCGATCGGGGAGATGCAATTGGCTTTGAATTGCACCATCAACCGCGTAACCAAATCGAGTCCTTTAGAGTTATTGATTGGTAGAGCAGCAAGACCGTATGACTTATTACTACCTGATAACATCGAGGAAAAAGAAATAGATATCTCCAGTGTAAGACAACAGGCAATAAAAGAGATGGAAACTAGTGCTAGGTATGACAAAGAGAGATTCGATAAAACCACAGCTAAAGTAGTTAGGTTTAATCCTGGTGATTTGGTACTACGCCAAAATGAAGAAAGGAACCAGACAAAATTGGATCCAAAATTCAGGGGTCCGTTTGTGATATCGGAGGTCCTGGAAGGAGACCGATATACCTTGAAAACACTGGATGGGAAAAGGACATACAAGTACAGTCATGACAGGTTAAGGAAAATGCCGGATAGTTGCATTCCTGCGGAGTTGGATGTCTGTTGTGATGACGAGAACAGTGACGATGGTGATGTGAGTACCCCGATCCCAGAGGATCGTAGAATTATATGAGCCCAGGTGCGGCCATGGGATGGAGTTCAGTGCGGTCAGGTACTGGAAGTGACGATGTCACGAAGCTGGGAGCCGGTTTAGTACCGACAGCGACAATGTCACGAGGTTGGAGCTGGTCTAGTACCGACAGCGACAATGTCACGGATTTGGAGCTGGTCTAGTACCGACAGCGACGATGTCACGAAGCTGGAGCTGGTCTAGTACCGACAGTGACAATGTCACGAGGCTGGAGGCGGTCTAGTGTTGACAGCGATCGTGTTACGAAGCTGGTTATGTAACGAACTTTGAGAGTATGTGCGATTCGAAGGATGAGACCCATTTGGGTGTGAAATCGAGAATGGTCCGTCATGTCATTACGACCCGACTGAAAGCACGCAGAATGCAACTGGCACTTTGAATGCTAATCACAATGATACTGATCTTGTTTTCTTTTGTTTTGTTGACGAAGGTACACCCGAGGACGTGTGATAGTCAGGATGGCCGTGTCGGAGATGAAAGGAAAGCCGAAGCCTTTCCTTGGAAATTTTGGGAACATCCTCTAGTACTTTAGCCTAGATTTTATTATAGTTGTAATTGCTTAAGATTTGTAATAAGCGAGATTGGGTTCGAGGTGACAATCGGTCGCTGAACGTAGCCACGGTCACGGGATGGATGTTTTATCTAACAGAGGTCTGGAGTGGTTGTATGTGTTTTCCGAGAAATGTGGTTGTGGCGGCATGCGGCCTCGAGAGCGGGCCTAGCCACGTGTGATGTTGCCTCGGAGGTGCCGATGCAATGGGACATACATTGTATCAATAACCAAACTCCAAGCAGAAACTGCCTAGCAACGGCGTTCGGAACTTTCTCGATGCTTCTAACGAGTGCGTATTAAATTTCAGACGAGGCCGGCATTCTTGCGATTGCCTTGGAGAGTGATACATCGAGCGTTTTCGACGATCGCATTTGCGTCCAAGTTAGTTTCGCTTAGTAAGGAGTTATCCCGGTGACCGTGGATTCGTTTGAACTCAAACATTGCTAATAGTATTATTTAATTTAATTATTCGTAGATCGTATTATTCATTAGGCTTAGTGTTTGTTAGACTTATTATTAGTTGTACTTATTATTTGTTAAGCTTAGTGATAGACCTGTATATACGTGTAAATAAAATCTCGGCTTTGTGAAACGATGGCTAGTCCACATGAAGAGTCGTCGCGCGCCCACAATTCGAATCCAGATCCGACATATATATATTACACTCTGAAGACTTCGATAACCTTCTTGCACGCACGCTTGTTGTCAACCACCTCCTCTAGATTCTCCTAACAGCCTCCAATCATCTTTTGTCTCTACTGAGACCTGGACGCCCTCTGACGCTTACACACACATTCACGTGTACAGTGTAAATGTATCATCTACCTAACAAGATCATCAACGTAAAATCCTACCGTCCTCCCGAACATCATAAAACCGAAATAAATAAACAGATGACTGAAATGTTAAACAAAGAGATTATAGAACCCTCCGACTCTCCCTATAACTCTCCTGTCTGGGTCGTTCCAAAGAATATCGACGCATCAGGGAAACAAAAGTGGCGAGTAGTGATTGACTTTAGGAAGTTAAACGAACTAACAGACCAAGACGCGTATCCACTACCTGACATTGACGATATACTATCACAGCTAGGAAATGAGAAATATTTCTCCTCTTTAGACTTATTCTCAGGGTTCCATCAAATACCCATGGACGAGAATTCAAAGAAATACACTACATTTAGCACACCACAAGAACACTTCCACTATAATAGAATGCCATTCGGGCTCAAGAACGCACCTGCTACCTTTCAAAGAATGATGGATACCACGTTAAGAGGTTTGATTAACAATCATTGTTTCGTTTATCTCGATGATATCATTATATTCGGGCAATCGATAGAAGAACATACTAAAAACTTAGTCATTATATTCCAAAGACTCGGGAAAGTAGGCCTAAGAATACAACCAGATAAATGTGAATTCTTAAAGCCCGAATTAGAATATCTAGGACATGTAGTGACAGCAGATGGAGTAAAACCTAACCCTAAAAAGATAGAAGCAGTAAAGAATTTCAAACTACCAAAAAATCCTACAGATGTAAAATCATTCCTTGGGCTAGCTGGATACTATAGAAAATTTATTAGAAACTTCTCTAAAATTGCCAAACCTCAATCTATTTTTAAAGAAGGACATTTAGTATTAATTCGTAACGATCATAAAGAACACAAGATAGATACTGAATGGCCAGGGCCATACACCATTGAAAAAGTGAAAAACCCCTTATTATGAAATAATAGTAAATCACTCGATTAGGAAAATACATGGTAACCGTATTAAACCTTACTTTCCAGGACGATCTTCACCTTCTTCATAGTTAGCTAAGCTAAACGTTATACCCCTTAATGGTAGTTCTATATATCAAGAAAAATTAGCTCATGCATACTTATATAGCGAATCTGTAAACGTAATTATAGGTTTAGACATTAAGGATATATATGCAAAACTCAGCGAAATTAAAAGATTTAGACTAATGTTAACAGAACATTTTATGTGAATACCCGTATTCCAATGAAATGATTACACGCGCTCGCAAAAGAAATTTAGACAATGTAATCATGCATATTAAATTTATGACACACACTTGTTACCGAAGAGGGTCATTGAATTTTGTTGGATCCATTTCTAGAAGTCTATTTGTAACTCTGGATAACGATAATTTAGAATTAATGAATAAAAATATAGATAAATTTTTTGATGAAAACAATAACTTAAAAACCAATATAACTTACAAAACAAATTTCAAAACTATAGCTTTACCCTTAACTGACAGTCTAGAAGAAATCCTAACAAAAATTGAAAACGCTCCAAAAATCATTAATAATGTATAATCGTATAGAATGCACCTCAATCAACTTTCCAACAAAGTAAACTCTCTTAATTATGAACATAGAATTAGAAGTCTTAAGAAATAGGAACTAAGTGTCTTATAAATTATTAGTTATATTGATCTAGCATTACTAGGAACATATGTATATTTAACAAAATAGGATTATTCGATATTATAAGCAAATGCCTACCTTCCAAATTATGTATTCGCGTATTATGTTGTAAAACCAAAGAAAAAAAAAAGACACAGGTATAAGCAATATCTCTAGACCAATAGAGACACCTAGCGCACCTTTAAACACATATTCCACACCTGAAATACAACCATTACGAGAATTACCTGAGGACACCAATTCAGTCATCCTCGAAGCAAGGCATGTAAGATTCCAAAAGGGCATACAAAAGGAGGCACTACACCGAAAATAAGAGTCTGGAGGACCAGCCGCACTCTAACACTGGGGGAATGTAACGTCAACAAATATCTCCAACCGACTCAGGAAACCTGAACCGCCTTGCACACGACACCGACTCCCAAAATAAAGGATTATGAATTCGGTACGTAGGCATAAGATAAACGAACATCTAGAAGGGCTGGTTCTTGATCGAGGCTTCAGTCTTTCGGTAACAGTTTAATCGCACACTTGTAATCCTATTATAGAATAGAGGTATCTCGAACTCTGGTTCAAGAACCCAACATTTTTTTATTATTATTGTCCCATTACTTTTACGTGACAAGCAAAGCGTAACGATAAACAAACTCCGGGCAAAACAATGTTGCCGCTACGTGCAATCGTCAACCGAGGTTGAATTTAAAGTTTTCGATACTCCCCCGAGTATAAATAAAAGAACACGATCGTTAAGACAGTTAGTATCGAACATTCTTATAGCGAATTAATATCGAACGAACGTAAGCATTACCTTGTATACACATATCGAGCAACACTAAGCGAACGACGACTAATTCTGTACTGCAAATAATTTTAAATACATTTGACTACACTAAGTATCAACTCGTCTGGTCATTAATCAACAACGCGTTTAATCGTCCTCCACATACATGTTGTATAAGCTACTATGTGTATATTTATTTATGTTTCCCATAGTACAGACGTATTCCTTATTTTATTGTAGCTGTGTAATTTCAGTAGTCTTGCATAAAGGACATCTGTTTTGTTGCAATTGTATCAGCTATTAATTGTAATACTTGAAGCGTTTGTATCTAATCGTCATGCATCTGTGGTGGCACTCGACCATGGAACTTTCCAACGGCTTCGCGACACAAAGCGCTATACCTTCAAAGCGTAAGGCCGACACGCCTAATGTACCATTGATATCCCTACAGTTCTTTCGCCGAATATTCGGAAGAATGCATACGCGGCAACCGTTGCGGACATCTAATAAACGCGTGCGTAGTGGAGATATCGAGGGGCAACAAAGAAAAGAATCCATTTGGTTTCGAATCAAAGATTCATTCTGCCCCGAGCTGCGGAGTGCGAAAGGTTAAGCGTCATAGCGAAGCAAACACAATTAGAGATACGTGATTATTGACTCTTGATAGTTAATCGTTAATCGTTAATTGTTGTTCATCGTTAATCGTTAATTATTTTTGATCGTTCATCGTTAATCGTTAATTGTTGTTGACAGTTAATCGTTAGTCGTTAATTGTTGATCATAAATTGTTGACTGTTGATTGTTAATAATTTAATTAACTTTTTTGTTGAACATCAAGAGTATTTCTTGTGGGTACCTTCACCCACTATCCACCTCACATCGTTATTCTACATACGGAAGGCAAGATTGATATCAAGTTCGAAGGACAGACCGCAGAAGTCTGGTCTCTGCTATTACCACGAGACCTTTCGAGACCGCGCAAGGAAGTGCCGGGCCCCTTGCAACTGGACCCAGTGAAACGAGACCAGCCGTCCGTAAACGCGGCATGTGGCGATGGCTTTAGTATCCCGTCGCATTTTCGTGACAGACAGGGCACCAAGGATCTCTTTCCTCGTGAACACCGGTGTCAATATAAACGTATACCCGTGCAACAAACTACGCGGATCCGCGAACAAAGATACGTACGAGCTGTTCGCGGCGAATCGAGTGGTCGAAGCAAACCGAAAACGCCTTTCGCGAGTCAAAACGCATCGTCTCTGACGCCACAATGTTAGTGTCACGACCGGCATACTTCACGACTGACTGACGATGGAGATAAAGATGTGGCGGCACTCGGCGACAATCGGCGGCAATATCGCTGAAGTGTCTAATGAACCATCAACATCCCAACGGTCCTTCCGCCGAAGGTTCTAGAAGAAACAGCACGTGGCAACGGTCGCGGACGCCTAGCAAATGCAAATGCATGGTGAGGATGTTGAGGGATGACAAAAGAAAGTAATCGGAATCGATCGAAAGTCAAATCATAAGAGCTTCAGTCTTGGAAAGTCACGCCTAGGGTTTGGAAGTGGATTGTAAAGTGAATTG
>NW_022885426.1:0-14347 GCF_011952205.1 Bombus bifarius
AAGCCATGTGTCCTGGGTTTTGGTTATGGTGTATGCAAATTCGTCGGGCGGTAAGTTTGCCAAGCTTAAAGCGTTCTCTATTAGTTTCTTCTGTGTGGTGTATCTTTGCGTCAGTGTATCATGGTATAATGTTTTCATTTCTCGAGTTTATCAGAAATAGGAATAACCTTTCATAGAAAAAGAAAATTTTATATTTATATATATTATATTTTTTTCTTTCCTTTTTTCTTCTTTTTTTTTCTTCTTCCCCTTTTTCTTTTTTTTTTTGTTTTTTTTTTTATTGTTAAAACCTTTGTTTTATTTTAGGTTTTACGTACTTGTTATCAGTGAAAATAAATATTATGAATACTACTCGGATTGTAATTATATACATATATGCGTACAAAATCCACTTCTACATGTTAGATATAATAATATAACAATACTACGTAGATTAATACATAATAAAATATCCTTTTACTCCGGTTATATTTATTACTAACTCTCAATTAATCTATCTTAATTATTTTCTAACCACTTTCTATATTTATCAGCTATTTTATTTCTTCTTGTTAATCTGCGAAATCCATGCATGTACACTTCCTTGTATGGTGATTGATTGTTCACGAGGTAAGTTGCACTTTCAATGTTTTCGTTATTCGTTGAACTAACACGTTTTACATTCAAACAGTAATTGGAACATTCGTAATAAACTTCTTTTCTTTTTCCAAGTTTCCGCTATCTGTGTCATTCGACGAACAGTGCCACGCCTCCACAGCACCGTTATAACATTTAGCGATGCTGCTCTTTGCATTAAGGCAATTGAAGTTAATTCGTTCGTTTATTTTCAGCTGGTACATGGTGTTCCGCAAGCAGGGAACCATAACCTATTTTGCATGTAGACCTTCTTGTATGATGATTACTTGTTTACAAGGTAACTTTCACTTCCCCTCTTTTAATTATTTATTGAATCGACATGTTGTATATTCAAACAATAATTGGAGTACACATAATAATTTTCCCTTTTTCTTTTTAGGTTTTCGCTATCTGTATTATTCAACGAACAGTGTTATACCTCCTTTTGATTTATCCATAATATAGTTATAACATTTAGTAACCCTGTATTTTGCACCGAGACAATTGAAACTAATTTATTCACTTATTTTAGGTAGCTGTCATACATTGTGTTCCACGAACAACGATCCATAACCTATACTTGCACGTACACTTTCTTGTATGTTGATCACTTGTTCACAAGGTAACTTTCACTTTCACTAGTTAATTGTTCATTGAGTTAACACGTTTTATATTTAAGCAATAATTGAAACACGTATAATAATTTTCCTTTTTCCTTTTAGGTGTTCGATATCTGTATTATTCGACGAACAGCACTATAACATATAGTACCGCACTACGTTGCCCACTGAAATCGCTTTATTCGTTGCTTATTTCGATTATGCGCTAGTTTTAACTTGTTTAAATGCACCGTTCGCGGAATCCCTTTTACTTCGATCTTGACGTTTTGGTTCTGCAAGATTTCTAGCACTTTGTATGGTCCAGTATATTGATCGGAGATTTTCCTTTACTGGGTTCCTTTAGTAAATATATCGAATCTCCTATTTTAAAATCTTGGGGGTTGATTCGTCGGTAGTAATATTCTTTTGATCTTAGTTTGGATTTTATCAAATTTTCTCTTGCCATTCGTTGTACGGTGTTAATTTTATCGAACAGATCTTCGAGATATTCTGCGTAAGTTGGTTCCATGTTCTCTTCGATTATTACTTCACCAGTAGGTTCTCTGGCTAGATGTCCAAAAACTAATTCGTGCGGGGAGAATTTCGTTCCTTCGTGTACAGAGGTATTATAGGAAAACATAGCTAATTCTACCCATTCGTCCCAATTTTTGGAATTTTCAATGTATAATTTGAGATATTCTATCAGCACGTGGTGAGATCTTTCGATTGAACCGTTACTTTGTGGATGATATGCCGTCGTGGTATATTGTTTGATGCGGAATCTCTTTGCTACTTTCTTCATTAGTGAGGATGTAAAGTTCGTTCCTTGATCAGTGAGAATAGCTCTCGGTGACCCGAAACGACAAATAAATCGCTTTACAGAAACGTCCGCTATCTCGGCTGAAGAGATTCCTCCTAGTGGAATCCCAATTGAGTATTTTGTTAATAAGTTTTGGATAGTTAATATATATTCGTTTCCCTTTTGGGTTTTTGATAATGGACCTATAATATCCATACTAACCCTATCGAACGCTTTACCTGGTGTGTCTGTAAGTACCATTGGTTGCTTTGCTTTTATTCTTGTGAGTTTCTTCAATTGACATTCCTTACATGTTCTTACGTAATCTTGAATTTCCTTTTTCATATTTTCCCAATAGTAATGTTGCCGTATTCTTTGATAAGTTTTTGTTATTCCTTTGTGTCCTGCTACGCTTGATTCATGTTTTTCTCGTATTATGTTGTTCCGCGCTTCCACAGATGGGGTAATTACTTCCCCAGTGCAAATGGTGATGGTTAAGGTTTTTTCCATAAATATTTCCTTTAATTTTCTGATTGTATATCGCCAGGGTATTTCCTCCAAGTTTCCTTTGCTAATGCTGAACGAAGTTAACTGTTTTTCATTTACTGCGTCTAATAGAGATCTTAGCGAGTTTAATAAATTTTCTGGTGTTATTGGAATATTTCTATTTTCCTTTATCGGTAGGAATACAATGTATTTTCCAGAATCGTAATTCAATCTTGCTTTTTCTAACATTAAATCTTCATAACGAGGTAATTTTCCCGTTTCCTTCATTTCTAAGGCTCCTTTATCAATCGGATTGCCATGTATATCTATAAATACTACTTTATGGTCATTTACTCTCGCAATTGAGTCTCGGGTTTCTGAAATTCTTAGTTCCGCAATTATCGTAGGTCTCGTGTCCTTTTCTCGTTGTCGAATTAGTTCTGGAATTACAGTGGAGGTCTCTTTTTCGCTTGTTGTATCCGTGCCTTCTTTTTCTCGATTGGTTATTTCTTTATCTGTACTTACATCGATTTCTGCTAATGCTTGGTCTAAATATTTTATGGGGGTTTCTTCTATTGTAAAATGTTTTCGGGTAAAACCCTTTCCTTGATTTTTAGAATCACTGGATTCAGGCAAGACGTGTGGTTTAGCTTCGAATATGGGAGAGTCTTCGGTTGACGTATCTATTTCGAATCTTTTTGAGACAGGATAGCGAATCGGTGAGACTTCCTCTCTCTTTCTGATTGGTAAACAAACTTCCGGAGGGTTCCTAGATAATGCGTCTGCGTTTGCGTTCGCCCTGCCTTCTTTGTATACAATATCAAATTCGAAGTCCGATAACTTTAATTTCCATTTCCAAATTCTTGAAGTAGGATCTTTGATAGAATGCATCCACACTAAAGGTTTATGATCGGTTACGATGGTAAACTTTCTTCCGTAAAGATACGGTCGGAAGTGCATTGCGCTGTAAACAATTGCCAGACACTCCTTTTCTATGGTAGAGTAGTTTTGTTCGGCGGGATTTAATAGCCTTGAGGCATACGCAATCGGCAAATCCTTTCCGATTGGCCCTTGACTCAGTACACCGCTTATTGCATATCCTGATGCGTCTGTAGTAAGGTTAAAGGGTTTAGAAAAGTCTGGATATTGCAGGATGGGTTTCGTCACTAACGCTGTCTTTAAATTATTGAATGCGTTTTCTTGATTTTCTGTCCATTTAAAGGGAGTGTCTTTCTTTAATAGTTGTGTCAATGGTTTCGCGACCTTGGGGAAATCGGGGTATAAATCTTCTGTAATATCCTGCTAGTCCCAGAAATTGTTTGATATTTTTCGCCCTCTTTGGTCGTGGAAATTTTGATACTGCTTCGACTTTCTTTGGGTCAGGTTTCACGCCATCCTCACTAATTATATGTCCTAAATAATTCACCTCGTGTCGTAAAAATTCGCACTTATCAGGTTGTAATCGTAATTTAGCTTTCCTCAGTCTTTCCATTAATTTATTAAATTTAATTTCGTGTTCTTGGAGAGACGTGGAATAAATTACTATGTCATCCAGATAGACGAATAGTTCTATTCCTTGCAGACCAGATAATATTGAATTCATCAAACGTTGAAATGTTGCTGGGGCATCTTTTAATCCAAAGGGCATTCTTTTGAATTGAAAATGCCCGTATGATGTCGAAAATGCAGTTTTGTGGGCATCTTCCTGTGACATGCGGATCTGGTGAAAGCCCGATGCCAAGTCAAACGTGGAAAAATATTTTGCACTTCCTAATTGATCCAATATTTCTGTAATGTTGGGTAGTGGGAAGGCATCGCCAATCGTTTTATCGTTCAATTTTCTATAATCGATGACTAATCTCCAGCGCTTATTTCCTTGCGAATCGGGTTTTTGGGCACAATCCATAACGGGGTGTTATATGGAGATATTGATGGTTCCACTACGTCCGTATCTAGTAGTTCTTGGACCTGTCGATTTATTTCTTCTCAATGTATTGGTGGATATCGATACTGTTTAGTATTGATGGGTATATTATCCGTTGTAATTATCCTATGTTCCAGAACTTCGGTTGCTTCCAATGTATCTCCTGGAATATGAAACCTATCTTGATTATTACGAATCAATTTTTTAGCATTTTCCTTTTCTTCTTCGTTCAAATGTTCGAGTCGTAGTAACTCATTTATTTTATCGTATCTACTTTCCTCCGATCTTAGAACTGTATTTCACGCTGTCCTAGGAAGCGGGGGGCGGGGGGGGGGATTTTCAAATTCTTTAATTACCATCGTTGGTGTTGTAAATACGTAATCTCTCGAAGTAGTATTTATTACTCTTATGTAACCTTTTCCTTTATGATTCCTCACAACTGCATTACCAAAATAGATTCCCTTGTTCGGCTCGATTCTTGGAATAAATCCCTCTTTTATCTCTGGATTAGCGATATTAATCGAACACGTTATTGAACTTCGCTTCGGTATAATTATTTTTTCTTTAGTATCGAAGGGAATATAAATATTTCCCCATCTGATATGTTTTCCCTCATAATCTAAACGAGCCTTACAACCTGCAAAAAATTCGGATCCTAGGATTCCGTCTTGATCGATTAGCAATGAATCATCGACTACATGAAAAACAACCGGATGGCCCGCAACCTGTATTACCGTCTGCCCTAAGAAGACCAGGCTCGTTGCCGTAATTCCTCGCACTTCGATTGATTCCTTTTCGTCGATGATGGCTGAATCGAGTATAGCAGGTTTCTTGATAATGTTGATTTCCGATCCAGAGTCTAATAATAAACTCGTCTTAGTCTTTAGATCTGGGGAAACTATTCGTGCAGTTGGGGTCGTTGGGGAATCGTTAAATTTTATTGAAATAATTCGGAGAGGTCGCCTTCCGAATCTGAATTCAACTCCTGATGATTTTCCTTCGCCGGTTGCTTGTGCTTCCCTCTTTTCCTTTTGCCTTGAGATTCTGGATTCTCTGTCTGTGACCTCGTTTGGTTGTGGGATGACTCCCCCACAATATTTAGTGGTTGTTCGTTCGATCTTATGGTCGGCATTGCGTTCGCTCTGTCTCTCGTTATGGGTGGTGGAGTCGATCTCGCGGGGGTGGCGGTCCTTGTTGTGTTTGTTGCCGTCGGCGCCGGTCGCCTGGTTGCCGCCTGTACTCTTGGGCGATTCGGCGTATCGTTCCTTCGTGGCTCGCCCCATTCTCCCGAAGGACGTGTTTGGTTTCCCGATGGTCTCGAAGCATAGGGTACGATTAATCCGGCATCTACTCGGGCTTTAAATTTGTAACAGTCTTTCACTAGATGCCCGGGTTTTTTGCAATAGTTACACGTGATATTTTGTCTTGTAGAATTCAAAAAATTCTGCGATGGAGGTAGCGATCTTCGATCTTGGCGGTTGTTCCTGATATTGTTGTTAGTGTTCGAAGGATGTGCGTTGTCGCGTCTGTAATAGTTCGAGGGTGTCGGTCGTTGGGGTCGCGTTCTATCGGTTATTTATTTCAATTCGTGTGTTGCTTTGACGGCTTGACGATACGCATCTTCTAAAGTATGGTACCCTGCTATTTTTACTCGCACATATACCTCGTTCGGAAGTCCTTTAACGAAAGCTTCTTTCGTTTCCCAATCTATAGTATCTTGGATATCGGGGGATATGATGCCGTAGTCGCCTCTTTCTCCGTCCATTATTGCCAATCTAAGATTTCTAACGCGATCCATATAATGTAATATGTCTTCCCCGGGTCGTTGAAATATCGTTCCTAATTCCCCTTTATATTCGTTAAGAGATTTCTTTGGGCCGAATAGATCCTTTAATTTGTTTCCGAAATCGTTTAGACTCATTAATTCTGTGTCTTCGATGGCGAGGAGCGCGTGTCCACGGAGCTTATTTGCTAACAATTTTACCAATTGAGGTTCTTGATATCTGGGAATCATATTTCGCGCGCGCTCACAAGCTCTTAAAAAGTGGAATACCGATGGTCGATATCCGACAAACACTGGCACCGATTCGATCGCATCTTTTAGCTTAATTGGCTGGGTATGTCCACTCGGCTGGACCGTCTCTTGTTGCGTTGTCGGCGGCGATATGGGTGTTTTAGGTTCTTGTTTTAAGTTCGAATAAGCCGCTTTGTAATTCGGCGAGTTTTGCACTCATATCGCGAAAGTTCGCATCCCATGCTTTAAGCTTTTCCGACAATGTCAAAACCATTTCTTCGTCCAACGATTCCACTACACTCGCCATTGTTTCTTAAATATTTGTTAAATATATATATTAATCAAGATAGACTAACTAAATATTAACGACAAGACATGACTGAACTCGGTGCAAAGGAATAAAGTTATGCTACACGAAATAACTGGTAACACAATACACAAAACATTAACTAAATTAAACGAGACTTACATAAATGCAAGTCACGTATAATCGAAACAATGACTATTGAAATTCGGTAACAATACAATCCATGCTATCGCATTAAAGTAGCACACGGTATTGACACACACAATATCATGAAACACAAAACAATATTACAAAACACTACTAAATAAAATTATAGTGATTAACAATTAATTAGTTATTTCAACAACACGTTACTGTTGACATTAAACCAACGCCATACCAAAGAGACACGCGAGCGACCATGTTGAAAAATTCGTCGCGCGCACATACAAATAACAGCCAATGCAATACAATACAGCATCATAATAGCAATGTTAGGTACTAAAAAAAAAAAAAAAAAAAAAAACAAGAAAAAGGGGGAGAGAGTTAAGGAAACTATATATAATAAATAACAACTAACATAATTATAACATATTATATATATTATATTATATACAGGGATACAGTATTCGTACAAAGGAACAGATCCAAACGAAAATTATATATATAAAAAAAATAAATAATATATATATGTAATATCGTGATATAATATATTTACAAGGAATGGATGATACAGATGTTAATCGGACAGAAAAAGACGATTGTTGTTCAACCTGAACTATTCACACCAAACGTACAGAAAACAGCACAACTAAATAATTAGATAACGACTCGACTTTCACAAAATGCAATCAACACTCTCTCGGCAACGCCACTCGCAAACTCCGTTTGTTGATTCCTTTTCTCCCGTCCCTTGGCAACCGCTCGTGGCCAAGATCACGTAGGCCTCCTCTTTCCAAAACTACGCGATCAAAAACAATCGCCTCGGCTCTCGCGACATTCCACGCGGTTCACCCGCCAACTCCCAGGCCTCTCACTCACGATACTACATATATACATTAACTATTTTTATATGTGTGTACAGAACTGATGGCGAACTCATCAACCATTTTCTGAACGACGGATGGAAGAACATGAATAGCAATCCACACAGTGGAACTGTAAAGTATTTGTACGCCACTCACGAAACCAAACACTGATGCTATCCACCTGTAAACAAACAGCATTTATAACTATGCATATAATGTTCACTTATGTTCACCACTATATATATATACACGCATGTTGTAAAGTAGGCGATATTTATAACATTCACTTCCATTGATAATGCAAGTGACTCATAAAAATAAGCCGTCATATTTACCATTGCACGCACATATATATATATATATATATATATACTCGAAAACAAGGTACATTTGTGATATTTATTCCTATTGATGATATATACTTATATATTTATAACAATAAAACAAATCTCATTTGTACTACTTACCAATACGTACGCATATATGTATATAATTACAATCCAAGTAGTATTCATAATATTTATTTTCACTGATAACAAGTACGTAAAACCTAAAATAAAACAAAGGTTTTAACAATAAAAAAAAACAAAAAAAAGAAAAAGAAAAAGGGGAAGAAGAAAAAAGGAAAGAAAAAAATATAACATTGTTAGGGAAGTGATACATTTACAGTGTACATGAGAGTGTGTGTGTAAGGGCCAGAGGGCGTCAAGGTTTTAGTGGAGACAAAAGACTGTTGCCAGATGTTAGAAGAATCTAGATAGTCGGTTGGCGACCAGCGTGCGTGCAAGACGTTATTCAGAGAGTAATATAGATGTATAACTGTTGTGTGGGAAATGTAGGCAATAATTTGTATTCCCATATCCTCGAATTTTCTTAACAAATATATATAAATATAAAATTTTCTTTTTCTATAAAAGGTTATTCCTATTTCTGATAAACTCGAGAAATGAAAACATTGTACCATGATATAGTGACACAAAGATGTACCACACAGAAGAAACTAATAGAGAACGCTTTAAGCTTGGCAAACTTACCGCCCGACGAATTTGCATACACCATAACCAAAACCCAGGATACATGGCTTTGATCGCAGGAGAAGCGGTCCATATAGTCAAATGCATTCCGGTACAAGTAAAGGTACGACATACAACAAAATGCTACTCGGAACTACCCGTTTGGCAAAGGAATCGCACCACAGGAACTCCGCCCGGACGTGCGCCAAACGTGGCGATATTCAGCACCATCGTCGTTGGCCACGAGCGGAATGTATACCCAAAAGACCTCGATGCACTACGGGACCACGTCATGTTCCCGGCAGAAAATCTGCAGTCTTGAACGCATTGGCCAGAGGAGCAACAGGAAAAACAATCGTCCCTGGAACAGTAAACATCCTGGGAATGATGGACAAAACACATTAACGACAATAGCGAAAAATACCGTATCAAGCTTATGGACTGGTTTTATGGAATTTGGAACTGTCAGTGCAGCAACATTTGGAATACTCGCAATATTTAAACTAATCAAAACAATAATAGATATAGCCGCACACGGATACCAGTTACGTGAAACTTACGAATGTGGAATCGCCCTATTAGGAGCAATATGCGGCTCAGTCACCCACCCGCTACTATACCTCAAAATAAGACGAAATATCGATGATCAAACAACACAACCTCAAGGGATATCGATAACACCGGTAGTCACTCAACTACCAACGACATCTACGTCCGCCTTGAGCGAACTCAGAGATACCATCAGTCAAATTTCCTTTGGAAATTTGAACTCCAAGGGTGGGGGTGTCACGTCCCGCGCTCCGCACGCGCCGTAACAAGAACAAGAAAACCATTCTATACAAAACACGCGAATAAGGATTTGAATGCACAAACGAACACACGGCACTACGAAACGAAAGGAAAGATTAACAAAACGAGGGCGATTAACGGATCCAACCAATAAACAAAATACATATACACACAATTCTAAATAAACCAGGAAATAAGAATAACTACAAAAGGAGAAAATAATTGAAACGCCAGGAATATATATATATATATATATATATATATATATATATATATATATATATAAATATATTTCAATCAATCAATTTGGAGAGTTACATATAAGTATAAACATATATGCCGAACATGTAATAACCTAGTAAATATTAGAGACAGTGCTTCCAATACTATGCAATAAATACAATATTGTCAATTTATGAAATATAAGTATACATGAAGTCAAAAACTAATAGTTTAACGAATACATAAAACATACAATATTGTATTATTAAAGAAATGAAGGTTACATTGTCAGAAATATATATATGTGTGCGAATTCTATCAAACCGATAATCTAAGATACATACTTAAAACTAGCCTACATTCCGGTAAAGGATAAATAAATAATTGACATTTCATTTCGTATGAATACTACACTGCCAAGAGAAATATGCATATGAATACGTATATATATATATATATATATATATATATATATATACGTATATTCACACGAACAATACTTTTGTCACTTTAAAGCAATATTAATAAATAAATGTTCTAATTGCGGTAGAATAAGGAAAAACGAGCGGCATACGGAAAATTACTTCGATATTAAACAAAATTAAAGACCCGTCACTATAACTTTGCTGATGACATTTATGAGCAGCCATGTTAGATTTACACGCGTCACGGCGACAGGAATATTAAGGATTAATGGAAGTCAGGCGCGAGAAATAAATCATGAAAACACATTGTTAACACTTTTCTTTAATAAAATCTGTGCGCAACTACAAATGTAAAATATATATATATATAATATATATATATATAATATATATATATAATATATATATATATAATATATATATATAATATATATATATATATAATATATATATAATCAATTAAAAAGGGGGAAATATAAAATTAAAATACATATATTTAACAACCATAAAATAGATATCACATTTAAAAAATATATAAATATATATATATATCATACATAAAAACAAAAGACATTTAAAAGGAAAAAAATAATAATAATAAGGAACCTCTGCTGGAGATGCCTCCGCAAGGGTAATAAAAATGGTAATTTTTAAAATGGTAAAAACGGTAATAAAATGAACGGTAATAACAATGATCACTATAATAATGAGCGAAGAATAATGAGCGTAATAAGAATGTTTACCAGAATAATAATGAGCAAAGAATAATGAACGAAGAATAATGAACGTAATAAGAATGTTCACCGGAATAATAATGAGCAATGAACGTAATAAGAACGTTCACCAGAATAATAATGAGCAATGGACGTAATAAGAATGTTCACCGGAATAATAATGAGCAATGGACGTAATAAGAATGTTCACCGGAATAATAATGAGCCCTGCTCTACGTTGCTTTGCTTATTTATGCCATCCCCCACGCGGTGGTGGTCCGCTGGGGGTACGCTTATGATTGTTTTTGCGATTTTGATGTTTTTTCCTTTCTTGTTGTTTCCCTAGGTTTCGGTGATCGACGTTCGAACAATGTTTGCGGAGGCATTTCCATCAGAGGTTCCTTATTATTATTATTTTTTTCCTTTTAAATGTCTTTTGTTTTTATTGAAGTGATTACCACTTCTAAGAAAACTCTACATCTGGCCTTTTTAGTTTTCTCAAGCACTGAAGCCATCGACAGCGCGTAGACAAAAGACTGCGACGAAGTCAGGCCATAAACAGTAGACAGGCGACGTTGGCTTCGGGGTTTTTCAGTTATTAGGTAACACAGCTAGCGTGCGGATCTGGACCAGCTCAAATTGTATTTTTACTTATTACACTTCTATTTAAATATATTTTCTACCTTACAATTTATCCACGTGTTTTCTCTGTTTACACACCGAATAACCTCAACAGGTTATGGGCCCAGGGCTGTAAATTGCAAGGTAGCAACGTGAAGTGAATAAATTGTTAAAGTGTTGTGCTTAGTAAAATAAGGGATAGTGCTAAAATGGAATCAGCAAGTGCGAAGATCGAGATGTTACGCGGCGAAGAAAATTAGCTCCAGTGGCGTTTTGTTATGCGTACACTTTTGGAGGAAGATGACGACATGATCAACGTGTGTGAAGGGAATTTGTGTCATCCAGGTAACAGCGCGGAGAAAGAAATCGCTCGTGGAAGATTTTTGAAAGCAGATCGATTAGCGAGAAAATTAATCGTGACCTCAGTAGGAAAGAAACCGTTGGATCTTCTTTTATGTTGCACGACAGCACATGAAATGTGGAAAAAGCTGAATACAGTATATGACACGAAGTCGGATGAGAATTTAAATATGGTCCAGAAGCAGTTTTTCGATTTTAAGTGGGAAGAATCTGAAAATGTCTCTTACAACCTATCAAAGTTGGAACTCATAGCGGCGAAGATGAAAGTCCTTGGGAGTGAAATTGGCGAGAAAATGCTGATAACACGCATTTTATCGGTGTTACCAAACAAATTCGATCATTTTCACAGTGCGTGGGATTCCGTGGAAGAAGAAAAGAAGACCTTAGACAGGCTTAGTACCAGGCTGATGACGGAAGAAATTAGATGGAAGGAAGACGACCAGGAAACATCGGTGGCACTGGTAACAAAAGGTAATAATTATAAAAGGGAACAGCAGAAGCAGTCAAGTAAACGTGAATACGAGAAACAAGGACCAAGTTGCTTTAACTGTGGAAAAGTTGGCCATCTAAAGAAGGATTGCTTTAGATGCTTTATATGCAAAAGGAAAGGCCACACCAGCAAAAACTGTTTTAAAAATAACAAAAGAAGCAACAGTAGAGACAACCAGGAACCTAGAAACCAAAATCGGGATCACAGCGGAATTGGTCTATTAGGAAGTACCTCAGCAATACAAACGGCAAACCCTGATGTTTGGATAATCGACTCAGGAGCTACGGATCACATGACAGGACGACGGGAATGGTTCAGCGTTTTCGAAGAATTCGATAACACGGTGAAGATAGAGATCGGCGATGGTACGTTCATGGATGCGTGCGGCAAAGGAAAAATCAGAGTAGAGACTTTTGTGGGCGGCAAATGGGTAACATGTACAATGAACGATGTTCTATACGTACCAGGTATGAAAAGAAATCTGTTTTCGATTAGATCTGTCGCAAGAAGGGGCATAGATTTTTGTATTTCAAAGGAAGGGACCAATTGCATATTTTTACAAAATCAGAAAATAATAGCAAGAGGTTCTGTTATCGGAAATTTGTATAAAGTAGATATGCGAGTTATCATACCGTCAGTTTGTAATTTTAGCAATAGAGCGGAGTCAAACGCGGACACATTGCAGTTATGGCACGAACGGCTATGTCATCAGAACATCAGACATGTTAAAGAATTCTTAAAGAATTCAAATATGAAAGTTGTAGAGGATAATAACTTTTTCTGTGAAGGTTGCGCGTACGGGAAACAGCATAGATCGAGTTTTCACGAGAAAATCAATCGGGCGACTAAACCTCGCGAAATTATTTATACGGATGTATGTGGACCTATGGAAGTCTAGTCATTAGGCAAGAAACTGTATTTTCTGACATTTAAAGATGATTTTTCAAAATTCACAAAGATTTACTTCTTACGGCGTAAGTCAGAAGTAATTGAAAAACTAAAAACCTTTTGTCTAGAAGTTGAAAATCAATTTAAGGATAAAATTAAAGAAATTCATAGTGATGGAGGGAAAGAATTCCAAAATAAAGAAGTCAAAGAATTTTTAAGAAGTCAGGGAATTAGGCACACGATTAACGTCCCATACACTCCTGAACAGAATGGTGTCGCAGAGAGGGAAAATAGAACAATAGTAGAGGCAGGTCGGTCGATGCTATATTCGAAACCAAATCTACCGCTGTTCTTATGGGCCGAAGCCATGAACACAGCAGTACATGTCATAAATAAGACGGGACCGACAAGACAAGATAAGAAAACACCATATGAACTGTGGTACGGGAAACCGCCGAATTTAGAAAAGTTTAGGGTTTTCGGTACTGAGTGCTTTGCTTACATACCTGCGGAGAAAAGGACAAAACTTGACAAAAAGGCTAACAAAGGATATTTGGAAGGCTATTTAGATGACGGACGAGGGTATCGAGTGTACGTGCCGACAGTAAAAAATGTAATATTAAGCCGTGACGTAATATTTAAGCCTGAACTAGAAAATGCGAAATTCGTAAAATTAAGTTTACCGAAAATTGTCGAGCGCGAAGATGTGAGTGCGCAGAGCGATAGAGCATGTACGTATGAAAGTGCAGAGAGTGAACATGAAAAACAACCTTATGGAACTAGCGACAATGTGAGACAATTGAGAGATAGAGATAAGATCAAACGAACCGATTTTTATGGTAACCCAGTAACGTACGTAGCGGAAAATTTACCGGTGGATTTTAACGAAGCGATGAGATCCGAAAAGAAAGAGTTATGGGAAACAGCTATGAATGATGAAATGAAATCGCACCATGAAAATAAGACGTGGATACTTGTAGAAAGACCTAAAGATCAGAATGTACTTAGCAATAAGTGGGTTTTAACGATAAAGCTAAATCCGGACAACTCGGAACGATACAAAGCGCGACTTGTA
>NW_022885427.1:0-27331 GCF_011952205.1 Bombus bifarius
GACGGCGATACAAATAAAGAAAACCAAATTGAAACGAAGGAATTAGGAGCAGTTAGTAAATCAACTGCTGAAAATGATACAAAATCAATAGACAACGTTGAACAAAATATATCATTAGAATCCATACAAAAAGCAAGAGATGATGCTTACAATAATGAACATTTGCTTATAGAAGAAGACCAAATGATGACAGCGAAAAATGCGTGTGACACTACAGAATTAAAAACTTCAGCAGATCTTATGTCGAGAAATTTAGATGCTAATACACAAGAGAAGTCTTTAGAGAATAAAGATGACAAGAATCCATCTCCATCTATGTTAGATAGTAGTAAACGGAGCAGTCGTTATAATGTTGCTACAAAGCCTGCTACTTCGCCAAAATTTGAAAAAATTGTTTATAATCAAACAAGACAGTCAGACACAAATAAAATTTTGCGAAGCGCTTTAAAGAGTCACAAGAATTACCTAATAAAAAATAAAAAGAATTCATTAGAAGGAGAAAAAGAAGTAGGGGAAAAGAAGAAAATGAACAGACAGAAATTATTTCAAAAAATATATCAGATGATAAATGTGATTTGCTTTAGAGAAAAAAAAAATTATCCACGAACTACATTAGGAATTTATCTATTTTAGTGAGGAGAAAGAGAAAGGATAGAGGAGTTGATCAATAGACTGTGGATTTTGAAGCGTTTATGAAAATATTACAATTTTAATAAAATATTCAATGTAAAGTCTTTGTTATAATATTCAGATAGATAGATGAAAAAAAAACACGCACACGTGAAAAGAGTTCAATCTTTTGGAATACAAATTGAAGAACTAACAATAAAATTAGGAGGAATAACATAAGTCACAAATATGAAGTTGACCTGCTGGAACAACAGAAAGAAGGCCAAACTTAATTCATGTGTTAGTAATTCAATGGAGGAACGTGATAAGCTGGAGCTAAAGATGCAAAAGAGATAAAATGTAGTTCTTGAACCACAAGGACAAATAATATGTCCTTCAATGTGAACTAGACGAACTAAAGGGTGAATATGAAAAAGTGGGTGATTTTGGATATAAATATGAAGAAGAAACTAATAAATTGAAACTGGATTTTGAAAAAGAAGAAAAATGATCCTTGTCAATGAAAATAAATTTGAAATATTGCGTAGGGTAGAAATTGAAGGTAAAGTAAAAGATATGAACGAACAAAATAATTTTCTTAGAAAAGAACTGGAAAACGTCCAAAAACTTTCCAAAGATGTTAATAATCGCTTACTCGAGGCGAACCAAGAATTAGAAGATTCACATAGAAAACACACTCTTATTTGAAAATTGAAAAAAAAGGAAAAAAAACATCAGGAAGAATTAGGTGATATAATAAAACTTCATGATGAAGAAAAATATAAACTGATACAGCATTGGTGTTCTGTAGAATGTCAAACTGCCATAAAGGGTTACATTGATGGAAAAGTGCAGTAAATATTTAAATAACAATCCATGACTTTTTAAGTAATTGTAACAATCTTGATGTTTTACTATGGAACAACTAGATGAAGTGCACAGTGACATTAATAAAGTAGAATCATCGATAAAAGTAGATGTATCTTTTTCATTAATATCAGAATCAACGACTGATATTATAAAGAATGTGCATGATATTCCAGAAAATAAAAAAAAAATAAGTCACCTGGAATGTACAGATAATACAATTCAAGATGGTTTAGTAGTAAATAAATGTGATGTAACAGATTTAAATAAAAACAAAAAAAATTTGTACAGTAAGGAAAGTAGTGAGAAAGAGAGCATAAAGAACGTTGCGATTAATGAAGTAGAACAAGAAATAATAAATAAGGGCCCACAAATTGATGATCAATGTAAAAAAAAAAAAAATGAGAAATTTCAAGAAGAGCAAGCAGAAAATACAACTGAGATTGGAGATCATTCAAGATATGCAGGTGACACATCTTTAGATAAAGAAAGTACGAATGATGTTGAAATATTTAATACAAATGAGGGTGAACAAAACATTGAGAAACACAACGTTTGTACAGTGTTAAATATAGATACAGTTAGTGTTATTAATGCTCAGTGTCAAGCATTAATTAAAACACTTCGTGAAACTTTTGATGATAAAGCCCAAACATTGCATGTCACGGATACAGACACAGATTTGTCTAAACTAGTTGATAGTAGTTCAGAAGTAATGGTACTAACTGTAGAAACTATTATATTAATGATATGAATGCAAGTACAGAAGAAAATATTATTTTAACTGTACATGAAAAGGATGCTGTTGTAAATTCCAATGAAGAAAAAAATGTTTCTGCCGAAGAAAAAGGAACGAAGAACGCTGAAATTGCAAATGAAGAATTTAATTTGATAGATTATGCACGAGAATGTGATGCAACAATTATAGAAGTAATGTCAACAGAAATTGTGGCTCAAGAAGTTTCTGAAAATTGTAGCCAGAAAGACAATTATGACGTATTAAATCATACAAAGACAAGAAACGATTCTATAACTCCTATTACCTCAGGAGTAGTGATCTAGAAACTGCAGATGACATTGATATTAAAGAAAAGAATAACAAGAAACAACAAATGGAAATGGCAAGATTGATCTTTTGATAGTTTACATAAAATTAATGTAGAAAAGAAAATTATTCATAATAAAATTGTCGTACTTATACATGTTGCTAATACAGAAGGAAGGAATAAATCTATAAGTGAAGCAGATAAAATGCGCATAACTAACAAAAGAAATGCAATTCAGGATATCTTTGATGATTGGGGTGTTGAAAATGCAGAAGATGATAGTCAGTCGGTATCCAAAGCTCCAGATACTGTGCAAATTGAATTGAAAAGTTTACTAAATGACACAAAAACACGAACTATAGAGGAAAGCACAGTTGTACTGGTCGAAGAAGAAATTACATGCATGGAAAAAGAACCAGTTGTAGATGCTGAAAAGGCTTTAGAAGTTGCTAAACAAAACAAAGAAATGCAAGTATCAAAGGAACAACTGGATAACAATTAAACTATAAAGAAACAACAAGATAGTATAAAAGACATTACTCAAAGACCACTAACTCATTCTATATCACAGGCTGTTAGAAAGTCTACAAAAGATTCAACACGTGATACTGCGGCATTTCGTCAAACTTAGCAAATTATCCCTATTAATCGTAGTCGAAATTTAACCAGCCAACAACCTTCACAGGTTGAAATAGAAAAGCATATACCACGACGAAGAAGAACAAGTACAAGTCGAGCCAGTCAGAGTCCAATTCCATCGCTCCATACTGAGGAAACACTAAGATTTTGGAGGACCAAAATCAATCTAAAGAGGGGGGTATGTGACATCAATCACATCTCAACCTACATCAGTGATAACACATCGACGGTCGACTTTCGAACACTTTTGGACACATCACCACCTTATCATCATAGCATACACCAAGACTGTGACGCACCTTAGTCCACATCAGAGATAGGATATGGACCCCCGACCTTTGGACACTTTTGGATACATCACCACCTTATCATCATAGCATACACCAAGGCTGTGATGCACCAAAGTCCACATCAGAGATAGGATATGGACACCCGACCTTCAGACACTTTCTACATCATAACCTACACCTATCCCCTCAACATCCTAAAACCAAAACGTATATAAACCGAAACTTCACCCAGCTCGGGCAGTTCTTGTTCCTCTTCTAGTTGCTGTACTCATACAACCCCTATTCTCCGGTTTGGTGTTATTTTGTAAGTGTTAACATTTATAATAAAGTTTTATAAAGGAAAATAAGTAGTTGGGTTACGACTCAGCCTTCTTACTACCACCCAATTACCAACTTTACGTGACAAAATCTTCGCGATTTGCAAGCTATTTTGCTTGTTTCGATGCTTAAACGGTAGTGCATTGCGTTTGCAGTGTGAAATGGAGTTCAAAGAGCGCTTAAACGTCGAAATATCTCCAACGGGAAGGAAATGACGGCTAGATTTCATCGAAATCGACGAAATCTTCGCGATTTGTGAGCTATTTTGCTTGTTTCGACGCTTAAACGGTAGTACATTGCATTTGCAGTGTAAAATGGAGTGCAACGAGCGGTTAAACGTCGAAATATCTCCAACGGGAAGGAAATGACGGCTAGATTTCATCGAAATCGACGAAATCTTCGCGATTTGCGAGCTATTTTGCTTGTTTCGAAGCTTAAACGGTAGTGCGTTACATTTCCAGTTGTCACGTGCCGCGCTCCGCACGCGCCGTAACAAGAACAAGAAAACCATTCTATACAAAACACGCGAATAAGGATTTGAATGCACAAACGAACACACGGCACTACGAAACGAAAGGAAGGATTAACAAAACGAGGGCGATTAACGGATCCAACCAATAAACAAAATACATATACACACAATTCTAAATAAACCAGGAAATAAGAATAACTACAAAAGGGGAAAATAATTGAAACGCCAGGAATATATATATATACAATATGAAATATATTTATATATATATATATATATATATATATATATATATATATATATAAATATATTTCAATCAATCAATTTGGAGAGTTACATATAAGTATAAACATATATGCCGAACATGTAATAACCTAGTAAATATTAGAGACAGTGCTTCCAATACTATGCAATAAATACAATATTATCAATTTATGAAATATAAGTATACATGAAGTCAAAAACTAATAGTTTAACGAATACATAAAACATACAATATTGTATTATTAAAGAAATGAAGGTTACATTGTCAGAAATATATATATATGTGTGCGAATTCTATCAAACCGATAATCTAAGATACATACTTAAAACTAGCCTACATTCCGGTAAAGAATTATAAAATAAGAACTATATTACGGAACATGCATGTCTATATATAAATATATAAATTATATTCTAAACTAAACTACTATTAATGTATGCGCATTCGACATTATTGATTCAAATCGATAATCTAAGATACATACTTAAAACTAGCCTACATTCCGGTAAAGGATAAATAAATAATTGACATTTCATTTCGTATGAATACTACACTGCCAAGAGAAATATGCATATGAATACGTGTATATATATATATATATATATATATATATTTATATTATCGAATACTCTATAAAATAAACTACTCAAAACAATAAATAACGCAATCGAAGAATTACAAAACATTAGCCATATTAAAATGACACACAACATAAGTATATATATATATATACGTATATTCACACGAACAATACTTTTGTCACTTTAAAGCAATATTAATAAATAAATGTTCTAATTGCGGTAGAATAAGGAAAAACGAGCGGCAGACGGAAAATTACTTCGATATTAAACAAAATTAAAGACCCGTCACTATAACTTTGCTGATGACATTTATGAGCAGCCATGTTAGATTTACACGCGTCACGGCGACAGGAATATTAAGGATTAATGGAAGTCAGGCGCGAGAAATAAATCATGAAAACACATTGTTAACACTTTTCTTTAATAAAATCTGTGCGCAACTACAAATGTAAAAAATATATATATATATAAAAGATATATATATATATATATATATATATATATATATAATCAATTAAAAAGTGGGAAATATAAAATTAAAAATACATATATTTAACAAACATAAAATAGATATCACATTTAAAAAAAAATATATATATATATATCATACATAAAAACAAAAGACATTTAGAAGAAAAAAAATAATAATAATAAGGAACCTCTGATGGAAATGCCTCCGCAAACATTGTTCGAACGTCAATCTCCGAAACCTATTGAAACAACAAGAAAGGGAAAAACATCAAAATCGCAAAAACAATCACAAGCGTACCCCCAGCGGACCACCACCCCGTGGGGGATGGCATTATAAATAAGCAAAGCAACGTAGAGCAGGGCTCATTATTATTATTCCGGTGAACATTCTTATTACGTCCATTGCTCATTATTATTCCGGTGAACATTCTTATTACGTCCATTGCTCATTATTATTCTGGTGAACATTCTTATTACGTTCATTGCTCATTATTATTCCGGTGAACATTCTTATTACGTTCATTATTCTTCGTTCATTATTCTTTGCTCATTATTATTCTGGTGAACATTCTTATTACATTATTCTTCGTTCATTATTCTTTGCTCATTATTATTCTGGTAAACATTCTTATTACGCTCATTATTCTTCGCTCATTATTATAGTGATCATTGTTATTACCGTTCATTATTCTTTGTTCATTATTATTGCGATCTTCTTTATTACGGTTCATAATTATTTTGTTCACTCTTTGAGTTCATTGTTACTACGTTCGTTATTGCGCTCATCTTTAGAAATTTTGTATAGTATTTTGCGCTTCGGGGTCTTTAGTTTTTCGGTCAAGAAAAAAGAGCCGCGACTAAGTAAAAAGAAAATTTTATCTTTGAACGCGCATTGTAATTGCGGTATTAATCCAGTTAGTAAATTGTTCTGTCTGTATCGAAATAGATAAATAAAGTAAAAGTTGATAGTAAACTATATTCGAGTTCAAGTAATAAACCCAGAAAAAGCTTCGACGACCACTGGAGCAGCTGAGGTAATGGCGCCAGACAGCGCCTACTCCTCAAGGTAAGAAAATTAATTTTGAGAATTTCCTTTTTCTCTGATAATTTCGTTGCCCTCGAGAATCGAATTAGAACTTCCTATCATCGGTCTCGTTTTATTTTCGTGAACAGTTTTGAACATAGAATCATTGTTTAAACTTTAAACAAAGGAGTTGTCCGCTGTGTTGGCTTGTGCGAACGGTGTTTTCAGCTACTGAAACACCCACTGATTTTCGCATTCCTCCTCCCATTGTTGGCAAAATATTGCCCGTCTTTGGGCAAGGCTAGCGAAATCACACAAATCCCGCACAGAAAGGACTATTAAATACATCGTCAGGGTCAATCGAAAATTAAGAGCAATGCTGGCATTGCTAATAATCGATATTCTTGCCATCGTGCATGCGATTGTAAGAGAGAAATAGCAGAACAATTTCCCTTCGGAAATTTAACCAAAGGATCGTTCGCTGTGTTGGCTTGTGCAAACGGTGTTTTCGATTATCAAAAAAACACTCGTCGATCCTCGCATTCCTCCTCCCACTGTTGGTAAAATACTACCCGTCTATGGGCAAGGCTTGCGAAATCACACGAGTCCCACACAGAGAGGATCGTTAGAATCATCCTCGATTATTAAACTCAAAAGGCAAGAAAATCGTGGTAAGAGAATCCATCGTAGTAAATGAATTGAGTTTCGGTTCTAACGGCAAACTATTACAGCGAAATTAAAAGAGAAGAAGCAGTCAAACGTAAAAATAAATTTATATAAAATAACGAAAAATCTCACATTCCTATCCAATCCAGCAACGCTAAAATATATATATATCCGCCTTGTTTCTTCGACCAATCGCGGGGAGACGTAATCGCGAGGAAAGACGTCAACGGGGGTCGTAGATCCCCGTTACGATTATAACAATCGACACCACGAATTGATCGATCCCCTGATTTCCGTTGAGATAATAGGGGTGATTGAGGCTGTATAACACTGTGATTCACAGAATTATAAATTATATATTTCCAACACTTAGATTACACTGATGTAGAGAAATAAATAGTTGACAACTTGTCGCACGAAGATAAGATGCATATGTACGTTAGAGCAGGGCTCTTATAATTAGATTTAGTGTATTAGTGGAGTGTAGTAGCATTATAAGATATTTAGGAGAGGAAGTGTATGCTCGACAATACCGAGACCGACTCTCGCGTTATGCTTAGACTGCCCCGCTGGGCATTAGCGTATACTTAGTAGTTGACTTTTCCAACGATGTAGAAGAAGTGAAGTTGAGTGACGATGCTGTGTCGGAGGAAAGCTAAGGATGGGTGTGTCTAGCGCACGGGACCATCGGATTTGTTGGTGCCGATGTTAGTTAAGAGAGTGAGGGAAACAGGCGTCGCTGTTAATTGGTTAAACGAAGGGTCTTAACCGCCCTCGAGAGAAAGTGGTTAGTGGGAGGAAAGTTGCAGCGTACGTGAGAAAAACTAACTTTCCCTTGTCCCGCCGTGGTAGACAATAGTCTTTAGAAATTCTTCGGACACAGATGTTTGTTTGTTTTGAAGGACCTTAGCAGGAAAGTGACTCGAGTTTATGACGGGTGCTTAAGGCTATTGAGGGTACGCCGTACGGAAAAGCGGACATCTGGTGTCCGTCTGGCCCGCGGTATGTGACCTGGGCCAGGCAGAGAGGCCCGGCGTAACACGGCTAATAAAATATATATAAAGGTAATAATCTAAGCAATTCTACATTCAAATAAAAATCCGTTCAACGAGGACAAATATTTATTGTTTCCAGCTTTAATCCTCTCCCGTGCCAGTATCCCTGCACATAGCAGGTTAGCCGAAAAGTGAAATTCGTTTGCCAGTTGCATTAAGCGTCAGTTAACGCTACCAATTAAACAAAAAATAATAAAATTAAGATATTTTGAAATAGTCCTTAGACTATTTCTGGTGGCAGCAACTACCGTATTAATTAGAAATCTAAATCAGTATTACATACACAATAATACCATTTCAATTTATTTCCCTTCAGATTAAATTCAAACTCAACAAAAAAAAATTTTTTTCAGTAAAATTTAAATTTAAAATTTGATCGATGTCAATAAACTAATAGGTAACATTAGTGTTAGTAAATATTTTTGGTGGCAGCGGTGGGACAGAACAATTTACTAACTGGATTAATACCGCAATTACAATGCGTGTTCAAAGATAAAATTTTCTTTTTACTTAGTCGCGGCTCTCTTTTCTTGACCGAAAAACTAAAGACACCGAAGCGCAAAATACTATACAAAATTTCTAAAGATGAGCGCAATAACGAACGTAGTAACAATGAACTCAAAGAGTGAACAAAATAATTATGAACCGTAATAACGAAGATCGCAATAATAATGAACAAAGAATAATGAACGGTAATAACAATGATCACTATAATAATGAGCGAAGAATAATGAGTGTAATAAGAATGTTTACCAGAATAATAATGAGCAAAAAATAATGAACGAAGAATAATGTAATAAGAATGTTCACCAGAATAATAATGAGCAAAGAATAATGAACGAAGAATAATGAACGTAATAAGAATGTTCACCGGAATAATAATGAGCAATGAACGTAATAAGAATGTTCACCAGAATAATAATGAGCAATGGACGTAATAAGAATGTTCACCGGAATAATAATGAGCAATGGACGTAATAAGAATGTTCACCGGAATAACAATAATGAGCCCTGCTCTACGTTGCTTTGCTTATTTATAATGCCATCCCCCACGGGGTGGTGGTCCGCTGGGGGTACGCTTATGATTGTTTTTGCGATTTTGATGTTTTTCCCCTTCTTGTTGTTTCAATAGGTTTCGGAGATCGACGTTCGAACAATGTTTGCGGAGGCATTTCTATCAGAGGTTCCTTATTATTATTATTTTTTTTCTTCTAAATGTCTTTTGTTTTTATGTATGATATATATATATATTTATATATTTTTTAAATGTGATATCTATTTTATGGTTGTTAAATATATGTATTTTAATTTTATATTTCCCCCTTTTTAATTGATTATATATATATTATATATATATATTATATATATATATATTATATATATATTATATATATATATATTTTACATTTGTAGTTGCGCACAGATTTTATTAAAGAAAAGTGTTAACAATGTGTTTTCATGATTTATTTCTCGCGCCTGACTTCCATTAATCCTTAATATTCCTGTCGCCGTGACGCGTGTAAATCTAACATGGCTGCTCATAAATGTCATCAGCAAAGTTATAGTGACGGGTCTTTAATTTTGTTTAATATCGAAGTAATTTTCCGTCTGCCGCTCGTTTTTCCTTATTCTACCTATATATATATATATATATATATATATATATATATATATTCCTGGCGTTTCAATTATTTTCCCCTTTTGTAGTTATTCTTATTTCCTGGTTTATTTAGAATTGTGTGTATATGTATTTTGTTTATTGGTTGGATCCGTTAATCGCCCTCGTTTTGTTAATCCTTCCTTTCGTTTCGTAGTGCCGTGTGTTCCTTTGTGCATTCAAATCCTTATTCGCGTGTTTTGTATAGAATGGTTTTCTTGTTCTTGTTACGGCGCGTGCGGAGCGCGGGACGTGACATCCCCGCCCTTGGAGTTCAAATTTCCAAAGGAAATTTGACTGATGGTATCTCTGAGTTCGCTCAAGGCGGACGTAGATGTCGTTGGTAGTTGAGTGACTACCGGTGTTATCGATATCCCTTGAGGTTGTGCTGTTTGATCATCGATATTTCGTCTTCTTTTGAGGTATAGTAGCGGGTGGGTGACTGAGCCGCATATTGCTCCTAATAGGGCGATTCCGCATTCGTAAGTTTCACGTAACTGGTATCCGTGTGCGGCTATATATATTATAGTCTTGATTAGTTTAAATATTGCGAGTATTCCAAATATTGCTGCACTGACAGTTCCAAATTCCATAAAACCAGTCCATAAGCTTGATACGGTATTTTTCGCTATTGTCGTTAATGTGTTTTGTCCATCATTCCCAGGATGTTTACTGTTCCAGGGACGATTGTTTTTCCTGTTGCTCCTCTGGCCAATGCGTTCAAGACTGCAGATTTTCTGCCGGGAACATGACGTGGTCCCGTAGTGCATCGAGCTCTTTTGGGTATACATTCCGCTCGTGGCCAACGACGATGGTGCTGAATATCGCCACGTTTGGCGCACGTCCGGGCGGAGTTCCTGTGGTGCGATTCCTTTGCCAAACGGGTAGTTCCGAGTAGCATTTTGTTGTATGTCGTACCTTTACTTGTACCGGAATGCATTTGACTATATGGACCGCTTCTCCTGCGATCAAAGCCATGTGTCCTGGGTTTTGGTTATGGTGTATGCAAATTCGTCGGGCGGTAAGTTTGCCAAGCTTAAAGCGTTCTCTATTAGTTTCTTCTGTGTGGTGTATCTTTGTGTCAGTGTATCATGGTATAATGTTTTCATTTCTCGAGTTTATCAGAAATAGGAATAACCTTTTATAGAAAAAGAAAATTTTATATTTATATATATTTGTTAAGGAAATTCGAGGATATGGGAATACAAATTATTGCCTACATTTCCCACACAACAGTTATACATCTATATTACTCTCTGAAGAACGACTTGCACGCACGCTGGTCGCCAACCGACTATCCTAGATTCTTCTAACATCTGGCAACAGTCTTTTGTCTCCACTAAGACCTTGACGCCCTCTGGCCCTTACACACACACTCTCATGTACAGTGTAAATGTATCACTTCCCTAACAATGTTATATTTTTTTTCTTTCCCTTTTTCTTCTTCCCCTTTTTCTTTTTTTTTTGTTTTTTTTATTGTTAAAACCTTTGTTTTATTTTAGGTTTTACGTACTTGTTATCAGTGAAAATAAATATTATGAATACTACTTGGATTGCAATTATATACATATATGCGTACGTATTGGTAAGTAATATAAATGAGATTTGTTTTATTGTTATAAATATATAAGTATATATCATCAATAGGAATAAATATCACAAATGTACCTCGTTTTCGAGTATATATACATATATGCGCGTGCAATGGTGTAGGGCTGGACAATCGTATCCTAAGGGATCGACGGGCGGTGAAGAGCTAACCGGTCAACGAGATTTAGGAACTGTACAGAGAGCTGAGCGTGATTGTAACGAAGATGAAAATTTTGAGAAAATGAATACGAAGGAGTTGAAGGAGCGCCTCGCTAGTTTGGGTTTAAAAACGACGGGAAGAAAAGTAGAATTACGCGCACGGCTACAAGCGGCCACGGATGGTAATGACATATCGTCGGAAGAAGAAAGCGACGACGAAAGTGAGTATGAAGATGACAAAAAAAACGCAAGAGGATACAAGAGAGGTACGCGAAGGGTGTATTCAGGTGATGAATATTGTCGAAGGGCATGTGTTGGTTCGACACTGAGTTTTAGAGACGTCGAAGATGCATTAGAGTCGTTTAGTGGCAACAAAAGTGAAAATGTCGAACGATGGTTCGAGTCGTTCGAGGAAGTCGCTGATACGTGCATGTGGTCGGATGGGCAGAAGGCAGTCTACGCGAGGAAGCTGCTGAAGGGATCAGCGAAAATATTTGCGAGCTTCGAGTGTCATGCCAGGACTTGGCATGAGTTGAAGAGGGGGCTAGTGAAAGAATTTTCGAGGAAAGTCAACAGTAGGCAAGTACATCAGAAACTTGAAGAAACAAAAAAGGAGAGTGATGAAGCATGTTTGGCTTACATGTACCGCATGCTCGAAATAGCCAACCATGTGGACATAGAGGAGGAAGCAAAGGTGGAATACATCGTGGATGGAATAATAGACGACGAGAACAATAAGGCTATATTGTACGGCGCTACATCAATCAAAGAGTTGAGGAAGAGGTTAGTGATGTACGAAGAGCAGAAGAGTCGCAGAATAAAGTCGATTGTGAAGCCGGCTAAAACCCAGAAGAACGGGAAGCCCAGTCAATCTGTAGATGCAATGAAGAAAAGAAGATGCTTCATTTGCGGTAGTGAGGATCATCTAAGTGTTAAGTGTCCGGAGAGGGGAGAAGGTGTTAGGTGTTCCGAGTGCAGCGGATTTGGACATATTGCAGCGAGGTGTACGGCACGACCGAAAGAGACTTGCGTAGTGTCAAGATCCGAAAAGGGGAAGTATGTGAAGGAAGTGGCGATAGATGATTGTAGGTTTGTGGCACTAGTGGATACGGGTAGTGATCTCACGTTCATTCGATCAGACGAGTATGCGAGGTTAGGGTCACCACCGCTAGGTAAATGCACGCTTAAGTTCGACGGTGTTGGTTCCGCTGGCAATGAGACCTGGGGTGAATTCACCAAGGTAATGACGGTTGATGGGTGTAAACTGCCAATCACTTTGCACGTTGTTTCAAACAAAATATTGACGAAGCACGGCCTGTTGTTAGGCACTGATTTTCTGGAGCAGGTAGAGTTACGGGTTAAACGAGGCGAAGTGACTTTCTTGCGGCTTGACGAACAGACTAACAAAGACGTGCCGGATGTGTTTAGAGTTAACGTGGTAGAACAGACCGACGAAACAGACCTAACACACGTACGGGAACCGCATTATCGTGAAGCGATTCGCGATATCGTTAGGGGGTATAGGCCGGAGAAAAAGCGGGACGTTGGGATAACGGCAAAAATCGTTTTAAAGAGTGACAAACCTGTGGTTCGAAGGCCGCGAAGATTGGCGCCTTCGGAGAAAAAAGAGGTGGACGAGTTGATGGAATTATGGACAAATGAAGGCACAATAAAACCGTCAAACTCAGAATATGCAAGTCCCATAGTTGTAGTTAGAAAGAAAGATGGTTCTATCAGAGTCTGTGTTGATTTTCGCGAGCTTAATGAACTTATTGAGTGTCCACATTTCCCATTGCCTTTAATTGATGATATTTTAGATGCATTGCAAGGTACTCAGTTTTTCACAACGTTGGATTTAAAGAATGGTTTTTTTCACGTGTGTTTAGACAAAGACAGCCGAAAATATACATCTTTCGTTACGCCATCGGGGCAATATGAATTTTTGAAGTTGCCGTTTGGTTTAAAGATTTCACCCATTGTGTTTCAGAAGTATATTTCGATGATCTTTAAGGAACTAGTAGGTAAAGGTATTGTTATCGTGTATATGGATGACATTATTATTCTTGCAAAGAATTTAGAGGAGGCGTGGGAACGTTTGCAAATGGTCATAGAGTTAGCTGAGCAGTATGGGCTAATTATAAACTGGGGAAAATGTCGTTTTCTGCAGCAGGAAATTGAATATTTGGGGTATATAGTCTCAAAAAATACCATAAGGCCGTCTACACATAAAACTAGGGCAGTAGCAAACTTTCCCAAGCCAACATCTGTTAAAAAGGTTCAGAGTTTTTTGGGACTTACGGGGTACTTTCGAAAATTTATTAGGGGATACGCGAAGATTGCTAAGCCTTTGACGGATTTGTTGAAAAAGGAGGTAAAATTTCAGTTCGGCGATCGAGAAGTAGAGGCCTTTGAAATCTTGAAAACAGCGCTTGTCAACGAACCAGTGTTAAAGTTGTATAGAATGGGCGCGGAGACTGAGTTGCATACAGACGCGTCCGCAGAGGGTTACGGAGCAATTTTAATGCAACTAGATCTGGACGATGGAAAATTCCATCCGGTCTACTTTGCCAGCGGAAAAACAACTCCCGCCGAGGCAAAGTACACCAGTTACGAACTGGAAGTACTAGCAATTGTAAAAGCGTTGAACAAGTTTAGAATATATCTGTTAGGTATGCCGTTTACTATCGTCACGGATTGCCAAGCGTTTGCTATGACAATGAAAAAGAAAGATTTGTGTGTGCGTGTAGCCAGATGGGCCTTGTTACTAGACGAGTTTAAGTATCAGGTGTGTCATAGGCCAGGTAAAAGCATGCAGCATGTGGATGCTCTGAGTAGAAACCCCCTGCCGAGCACTATGTATGTAACGGAAAGTGAAGACGGGCTGATTGCACGGTTGAGAAGTGCACAGAACAAGGACGTTGAAGTCCGTAGGATTTTAGACGCCGCAACGTGCAATCAGGTCGATGGGTATGTAATAAGGAACAATATTTTGTATAAAGAGTGTAGGGATGATGTGTTAATAGTAGTACCGAAGGCTATGCAGGTTCAGGTAGTCAGGCAGGCGCACGAGCGTGGGCATTTTGGGGTCACCAAAACAGAAGCTATAGTCAAGAAGGACTTTTGGTTTAAGGGGCTACGTGAAAAGGTCGAGCATGTGGTATCTAACTGTCTCGATTGTATCCTAGCCGAACGAAAATTGGGCAAGCAAGAGGGATATCTAAATCCGTTAGACAAAGGTGACACACCGTTAGACACTTACCATATTGACCATGCGGGCCCTATGACAGCTACAAAGAAAAGATACGCACACATCTTTGTAGTAGTGGATGCGTTCACGAAGTTTACGTGGCTTTATCCTACTAGATCTACTGATACCGCGGATGTTATCGATCGACTGAAGAAGCAAGCGGCTGTTTTTGGGAACCCACGACGAATTATCTCTGATCGGGGAACAGCGTTCACATCCAACGCGTTCCAAGAGTATTGCGAAGAAGAAAATATGAAGCATTTATTAGTCACGACGGGGGCGCCGAGGGGGAACGGGCAGGTAGAGAGGGTAAACAGGACACTCATACCTTTACTAACTAAACTGACTGCCCCTAAACCCGATGATTGGTATAAACATGTCGACCAAGTACAGAAATACCTGAATTTTACATTAAACAGGAGCACGGGAAAAACTCCTTTCCTGCTACTTGCCGGGGTCGAGATGCAAACTAAAGAAGACCCACAGATCCGAAAATTGGTTCAAGAAGAATGGGTGGTGGAAAATTGCTGCTACTCAAGAGGAAAATCGGAGGCACTACAACAAAAGAAGAAAAGGTGCGAAACAGTACCTAAGTGGAGAGTTGGTGGCCATAAAGAGAACGCAGTTTGGCCCAGGATTAAAACTGGGAGGAAGATTTTTGGGTCCGTACCGGATAGTGCGAGCAATGCGGAATGATCGCTACATTGTGGAGAAGGTAGGAGAGCATGAGGGGCCAAAACGGTCATCAACTACTGCTGATTTTATGAAACCTTGGGTCATAAACGCCGAAAGTGACGCATCTGATGACACCGAGATAGAAGGCAACATCTGAGGGCAGATGTTATTGCAGAATGGCAGAGTGTAGTATCGTGAGTGAGAGGCCTGGGAGTTGGCGGGTGAACCGCGTGGAATGTCGCGAGAGCCGAGGCGATTGTTTTTGATCGCGTAGTTTTGGAAAGAGGAGACCTACGTGATCTTGGCCACGAGCGGTTGCCAAGGGACGGGAGAAAAGGAATCAACAAACGGAGTTTGCGAGTGGCGTTGCCGAGAGAGTGTTGATTGCATTTTGTGAAAGTCGAGTCGTTATCTAATTATTTAGTTGTGCTGTTTTCTGTACGTTTGGTGTGAATAGTTCAGGTTGAACAACAATCGTCTTTTTCTGTCCGATTAACATCTGTATCATCCATTCCTTGTAAATATATTATATCACGATATTACATATATATATTATTTATTTTTTTTTTATATATATAATTTTCGTTTGGATCTGTTCCTTTGTACGATTACTGTATCCCTGTATATAATATAATATATATAATATGTTATAATTATGTTAGTTGTTATTTATTATATATAGTTTCCTTAACTCTCTCCCCCTTTTTCTTGTTTTTTTTTTTTTTTTTTTTTATTAGTACCTAACATTGCTATTATGATGCTGTATTGTATTGCATTGGCTGTTATTTGTATGTGCGCGCGACGAATTTTTCAACATGGTCGCTCGCGTGTCTCTTTGGTATGGCGTTGGTTTAATGTCAACAGTAACGTGTTGTTGAAATAACTAATTAATTGTTAATCACTATAATTTTATTTAGTAGTGTTTTGTAATATTGTTTTGTGTTTCATGATATTGTTTGTGTCAATACCGTGTGCTACTTTAATGCGATAGCATGGATTGTATTGTTACCGAATTTCGAGAGTCATTGTTTCGATTATACGTGACTTGCATTTATGTAAGTCTCGTTTAATTTAGTTAATGTTTTGTGTATTGTGTTACCAGTTATTTCGTGTAGCATAACTTTATTCCTTTGCACCGAGTTCAGTCATGTCTTGTCGTTAATATTTAGTTAGTCTATCTTGATTAATATATATATTTAACAAATATTTAAGAAACAATGGCGAGTGTAGTGGAATCGTTGGACGAAGAAATGGTTTTGACGTTGTCGGAAAAGCGTAAAGCATGGGATGCGAACTTTCGCGATATGAGTGCAAAACTCGCCGAATTACAAAGCGGCTTATTCGAACTTAAAACAAAACAAGAACCTAAAACACCCGTATCGCCGCCGACAACGCAACAAGAGACGGTCCAGCCGAGTGGACATACCCAGCCAATTAAGCTAAAAGATGCGATCGAATCGGTGCCAGTGTTTGACGGATATCGACCATCGGTATTCCACTTTTTAAGAGCTTGTGAGCGCGCGCGAAATATGATTCCCAGATATCAAGAACCTCAATTGGTAAAATTGTTAGTAAATAAGCTCCGTGGACACGCGCTCCTCGCCATCGAAGACACAGAATTAATGAGTCTAAACGATTTCGGAAACAAATTAAAGGATCTATTCGGCCCAAAGAAATCTCTTAACGAATATAAAGGGGAATTAGGAACGATATTTCAACGACCCGGGGAAGACATATTACATTATATGGATCGCGTTAGAAATCTTAGATTGGCAATAATGGACGGAGAAAGAGGCGACTACGGCATCATATCCCCCGATATCCAAGATACTATAGATTGGGAAACGAAAGAAGCTTTCGTTAAAGGACTTCCGAACGAGGTATATGTGCGAGTAAAAATAGCAGGGTACCATACTTTAGAAGATGCGTATCGTCAAGCCGTCAAAGCAACACACGAATTGAAACAAATAACCGATAGAACGCGACCCCAACGACCGACACCCTCGAACTATTACAGACGCGACAACGCACATCCTTCGAACACTAACAACAATATCAGGAACAACCGCCAAGATCGAAGATCGCTACCTCCATCGCAGAATTTTTTGAATTCTACAAGACAAAATATCACGTGTAACTATTGCAAAAAACCCGGGCATCTAGTGAAAGACTGTTACAAATTTAAAGCCCGAGTAGATGCCGGATTAATCGTACCCTATGCTTCGAGACCATCGGGAAACCAAACACGTCCTTCGGGAGAATGGGGCGAGCCACGAAGGAACGATACGCCGAATCGCCCAAGAGTACAGGCGGCAACCAGGCGACCGGCGCCGACGGCAACAAACACAACCAGGACAGCCACCCCCGCGAGATCGACTCCACCACCCATAACGAGAGACAGAGCGAACGCAATGCCGACCATAAGATCGAACGAACAACCACTAAATATTGTGGGGGAGTCATCCCACAACCAAACGAGGTCACAGACAGAGAATCCAGAATCTCAAGGCAAAAGGAAAAGAGTGAAGCACAAGCAACCGGCGAAGGAAAATCATCAGGAGTCGAATTCAGATTCGGAAGGCGACCTCTCCGAATTATTTCAATAAAATTTAACGATTCCCCAACGACCCCAACTGCACGAATAGTTTCCCCAGATCTAAAGACTAAGACGAGTTTATTATTAGACTCTGGATCGGAAATCAACATTATCAAGAAACCTGCTATACTCGATTCAGCCATCATCGACGAAAAGGAATCAATCGAAGTGCGAGGAATTACGGCAACGAGCCTGGTCTTCTTAGGGCAGACGGTAATACAGGTTGCGGGCCATCCGGTTGTTTTTCATGTAGTCGATGATTCATTGCTAATCGATCAAGACGGAATCCTAGGATCCGAATTTTTTGCAGGTTGTAAGGCTCGTTTAGATTATGAGGGAAAACATATCAGATGGGGAAATATTTATATTCCCTTCGATACTAAAGAAAAAATAATTATACCGAAGCGAAGTTCAATAACGTGTTCGATTAATATCGCTAATCCAGAGATAAAAGAGGGATTTATTCCAAGAATCGAGCCGAACAAGGGAATCTATGTTGGTAATGCAGTTGTGAGGAATCATAAAGGAAAAGGTTACATAAGAGTAATAAATACTACTTCGAGAGATTACGTATTTACAACACCAACGATGGTAATTAAAGAATTTGAAAATCCCCCCCCCCTCCCCCCGCCACCCGCTTCCTAGGACAGCGTGCAATACAGTTCTAAGATCGGAGGAAAGTAGATACGATAAAATAAATGAGTTACTACGACTCGAACATTTGAACGAAGAAGAAAAGGAAAATGCTAAAAAATTGATTCGTAATAATCAAGATAGGTTTCATATTCCAGGAGATACATTGGAAGCAACCGAAGTTCTGGAACATAGGATAATTACAACGGATAATATACCCATCAATACTAAACAGTATCGATATCCACCAATACATCGAGAAGAAATAAATCGACAGGTCCAAGAACTACTAGATACGGACGTAGTGGAACCATCAATATCTCCATATAACTCCCCGTTATGGATTGTGCCCAAAAACCCGATTCGCAAGGAAATAAGCGCTGGAGATTAGTCATCGATTATAGAAAATTGAACGATAAAACGATTGGCGATGCCTTCCCACTACCCAACATTACAGAAATATTGGATCAATTAGGAAGTGCAAAATATTTTTCCACGTTTGACTTGGCATCGGGCTTTCACCAGATCCGTATGTCACAGGAAGATGCCCACAAAACTGCATTTTCGACACCATACGGGCATTTTCAATTCAAAAGAATGCCCTTTGGATTAAAAGATGCCCCAGCAACATTTCAACGTTTGATGAATTCAATATTATCTGGTCTGCAAGGAATAGAACTATTCGTCTATCTGGATGACATAGCGATTTATTCCACGTCTCTCCAAGAACACGAAATTAAATTTAATAAATTAATGGAAAGACTGAGGAAAGCTAAATTACGATTACAACCTGATAAGTGCGAATTTTTACGACACGAGGTGAATTATTTAGGACATATAATTAGTGAGGATGGCGTGAAACCTGACCCAAAGAAAGTCGAAGCCGTATCAAAATTTCCACGACCAAAGAGGGCGAAAAATATCAAACAATTTCTGGGACTAGCAGCATATTACAGAAGATTTATACCCCGATTTCCCCAAGGTCGCGAAACCATTGACACAACTATTAAAGAAAGACACTCCCTTTAAATGGACAGAAAATCAAGAAAACGCATTCAATAATTTAAAGACAGCGTTAGTGACGAAACCCATCCTGCAATATCCGGACTTTTCTAAACCCTTTAACCTTACTACAGACGCATCAGGATATGCAATAAGCGGTGCACTGAGTCAAGGGCCAATCGGAAAGGATTTGCCGATTGCGTATGCCTCAAGGCTATTAAATCCCGCCGAACAAAACTACTCTACCATAGAAAAGGAGTGTCTGGCAATTGTTTACAGCGCAATGCACTTCCGACCGTATCTTTACGGAAGAAAGTTTACCATCGTAACCGATCATAAACCTTTAGTGTGGATGCATTCTATCAAAGATCCTACTCCAAGAATTTGGAAATGGAAATTAAAGTTATCGGACTTCGAATTTGACATTGTATACAAAGAAGGCAGGGCGAACGCAAACGCAGACGCATTATCTAGGAACCCTCCGGAAGTTTGTTTACCAATCAGAAAGAGAGAGGAAGTCTCACCGATTCGCTATCCTGTCTCAAAAAGATTCGAAATAGATACGTCAACCGAAGACTCTCCCATATTCGAAGCTAAACCACACGTCTTGCCTCAATACAGTGATTCTAAAAATCAAGGAAAGGGTTTTACCCGAAAACATTTTACAATAGAAGAAACCCCCATAAAATATTTAGACCAAGCATTAGCAGAAATCGATGTAAGTACAGATAGAGAAATAACCAATCGAGAAAAAGAAGGCATGGATACAACAAGCGAAAAAGAGACCTCCACTGTAATTCCAGAACTAATTCAACAACGAGAAAAGGACACGAGACCTACGATAATTGCGGAACTAAGAATTTCAGAAACCCGAGACTCAATTGCGAGAGTAAATGACCATAAAGTAGTATTTATAGATATACATGGCAATCCGATAGATAAAGGAGCCTTAGAAATGAAGGAAACGGGAAAATTACCTCGTTATGAAGATTTAATGTTAGAAAAAGCAAGATTGAATTACGATTCTGGAAAATACATTGTATTCCTACCGATAAAGGAAAATAGAAATATTCCAATAACACCAGAAAATTTATTAAACTCGCTAAGATCTCTATTAGACGGAGTAAATGAAAAACAGTTAACTTCGTTCAGCATTAGCAAAGGAAACTTGGACGAAATACCCTGGCGATATACAATCAGAAAATTAAAGGAAATATTTATGGAAAAAACCTTAACCATCACCATTTGCACTGGGGAAGTAATTACCCCATCTGTGGAAGCGCGGAACAACATAATACGAGAAAAACATGAATCAAGCGTAGCAGGACACAAAGGAATAACAAAAACTTATCAAAGAATACGACAACATTACTATTAGGAAAATATGAAAAAGGAAATTCAAGATTACGTAAGAACATGTAAGGAATGTCAATTGAAGAAACTCACAAGAATAAAAGCAAAGCAATCAATGGTACTTACAGACACACCAGGTAAAGCGTTCGATAAGGTTAGTATGGATATTATAGGTCCATTATCAAAAACCCAAAAGGGAAACGAATATATATTAATTATCCAAGACTTATTAACAAAATACTCAATTGGGATTCCACTAGGAGGAATCTCTTCAGCCGAGATAGCGGACGTTTCTGTAAAGCGATTTATTTGTCGTTTCGGGTCACCGAGAGCTATTCTCACTGATCAAGGAACGAACTTTACATCCTCACTAATGAAGAAAGTAGCAAAGAGATTCCGCATCAAACAATATACCACGACGGCATATCATCCACAAAGTAACGGTTCAATCGAAAGATCTCACCACGTGCTGATAGAATATCTCAAATTATACATTGAAAATTCCAAAAATTGGGACGAATGGGTAGAATTAGCTATGTTTTCCTATAATACCTCTGTACACGAAGGAACGAAATTCTCCCCGCACGAATTAGTTTTTGGACATCTAGCCAGAGAACCTACTGGTGAAGTAATAATCGAAGAGAACATGGAACCAACTTACGCAGAATATCTCGAAGATCTGTTCGATAAAATTAACACCGTACAACGAATGGCAAGAGAAAATTTGATAAAATCCAAACTAAGATCAAAAGAATATTGCGACCGACGAATCAACCCCCAAGATTTTAAAATAGGAGATTCGATATATTTACTAAAAGAACCCAGTAAAGGAAAATTCTCCGATCAATATACTGGACCATACAAAGTGCTAGAAATCTTGCAGAACCAAAACGTCAAGATCGAAGTAAAAGGGATTCCGCGAACGGTGCATTTAAACAAGTTAAAACTAGCGCATAATCGAAATAAGCACTGAATAAAGCGATTTCAGTGGGCAACGTAGTGCGGTAGTATATGTTATAGTGCTGTTCGTCGAATAATACAGATATCGAACACCTAAAAGGAAAAAGGAAAATTATTATACGTGTTTCAATTATTGCTTAAATATAAAACGTGTTAACTCAATGAACAATTAACTAGTGAAAGTGAAAGTTACCTTGTGAACAAGTGATCAACATACAAGAAAGTGTACGTGCAAGTATAGGTTATGGATCATTGTTCGTGGAACACAATGTATGACAGCTACCTAAAATAAGTGAATAAATTAGTTTCAATTGTCTCGGTGCAAAATACAAGGTTACTAAATGTTATAACTATATTATGGATAAATCAAAAGGAGGTGTAACACTGTTCGTCGAATAATACCGATAGCGAAAACCTAAAAAGAAAAAGGGAAAAGTTATTATGTGTACTCCAATTATTGTTTGAATATACAACATGTCGATTCAATAAATAATTAAAAGAGGGGAAGTGAAAGTTACCTTGTAAACAAGTAATCCTCATACAAGAAGGTCTACATGCAAAATAGGTTATGGCTCCCTGCTTGCGGAACACCATGTACCAGCTGAAAATAAACGAACGAATTAACTTCAATTGCCTTAATGCAAAGAGCAGCATCGCTAAATGTTATAACGGTGCTGTGGAGGCGTGGCACTGTTCGTGGAATGACACAGATAGCGGAAACTTGGAAAAAGAAAAGAAGTTTATTACGAGTGTTCCAATTACTGTTTGAATGTAAAACGTGTTAGTTCAACGAATAACGAAAACATTGAAAGTGCAACTTACCTCGTGAACAATCAATCACCATACAAGGAAGTGTACATGCATGGATTTCGCAGATTAACAAGAAGAAATAAAATAGCTGATAAATATAGAAAGTGGTTAGAAAATAATTAAGATAGATTAATTGAGAGTTAGTAATAAATATAACCAGAGTAAAAGGATATTTTATTATGTATTAATCTACGTAGTATTGTTATATTATTATATCTAACATGTAGAAGTGGATTTTGTATGCATATATGTATATAATTACAATCCAAGTAGTATTCATAATATTTATTTTCACTGATAACAAGTACGTAAAACCTAAAATAAAACAAAGGTTTTAACAATAAAAAAAAAGAAAAAAAAAAGAAAAAGGGGAAGAAGAAAAAAAAGAAGAAAAAAAGGAAAGAAAAAAAATATAATATATATAAATATAAAATTTTCTTTTTCTATAAAAGGTTATTCCTATTTCTGATAAACTCGAGAAATGAAAACATTATACCATGATACACTGACGCAAAGATACACCACACAGGAGAAACTAATAGAGAACGCTTTAAGCTTGGCAAACTTACCGCCCGACGAATTTGCATACACCATAACCAAAACTCAGGACACATGGCTTTGATCGCAGAAGAAGCGATCCATATAGTCAAATGAATTCCGGTACAAGTAAAGGTACGACATACAACAAAATGCTACTCGGAACTACCCGTTTGGCAAAGGAATCGCACCACAGGAACTCCGCCCGGACGTGCGCCAAACGTGGCGATATTCAGCACCATCGTCGTTGGCCACGAGCGGAATATATACCCAAAAGACCTCGATGCACTACGGGACCACGTCATGTTCCCGGCAGAAAATCTGCAGTCTTGAACGCATTGGCCAGAGGAGCAACAGGAAAAACAATCGTCCCTGGAACAGTAAACATCCTGGGAATGATGGACAAAACACATTAACGACAATAGCGAAAAATACCGTATCAAGCTTATGGACTGGTTTTATGGAATTTGGAACTGTCGGTGCAGCAATATTTGGAATACTCGCAATATTTAAACTAATCAAGACAATAATATATATAGCCGCACACGGATACCAGTTACGTGAAACTTACGAATGCGGAATCGCCCTATTAGGAGCAATATGCGGCTCAGTCACCCACCCGCTACTATACCTCAAAAGAAGACGAAATATCGATGATCAAACAGCACAACCTCAAGGGATATCGATAACACCTGTGGTCACTCAACTACCAATGACATCTACGTCCGCCTTGAGCGAACTCAGAGATACCATCAGTCAAATTTCCTTTGGAAATTTGAACTCCAAGGGCGGGGCTGTCACGTCGCGCGCTCCGCACGCGCCGTAACAAGAGCAAGAAAACCATTCTATACAAAACACGCGAATAAGGATTTGAATGCACAAACGAACACACGGCACTACAAAACGAAAGGAAGGATTAACAAAACGAGGGCGATTAACGGATCCAACCAATAAACAAAATACATATACACACAATTCTAAATAAACCAGGAAATAAGAATAACTACAAAAGGGGAAAATAATTGCAACGCCAGGAATATATATATATATAAATATATTTCAATCAATCAATTTGGAGAGTTACATATAAGTATAAACATATATGCCGAACATGTAATAACCTAGTAAATATTAGAGACAGTGCTTCCAATACTATGCAATAAATACAATATTATCAATTTATGAAATATAAGTATACATGAAGTCAAAAACTAATAGTTTAACGAATACATAAAACATACAATATTGTATTATTAAAGAAATGAATGTTACATTGTCAGAAATATATATATGTGTGCGAATTCTATCAAACCGATAATCTAAGATACATACTTAAAACTAGCCTACATTCCGGTAAAGGATAAATAAATAATTGACATTTCATTTCGTATGAATACTACACTGCCAAGAGAAATATGCATATGAATACGTATATATATGTATATATACGTATATATATATATATATACGTATATATATAAATATATATATATATATATATTTATATTATCGAATACTCTATAAAATAAACTACTCAAAACAACAAATAACGCAATCGAAGAATTACAAAACATTAGCCATATTGAAGTGACACACAACATAAACATATATATATGTCGGATCTTCACTGGGAATGGGGTTGTGGGCGTCAAATGAATCTTCTCGAGGATTAGCCATTGATACAGTACACACAGGCGTAGTTTATTGCAATGATAGAATTATTACAGTCTTAACAGTTGATCACAGCGGTTCGGCACTCGCGACGCTAGTGACGGTGTTCTCGGGCTCAATAACGAATCCGCGGCCAACGGGATGACGACAGAACGTTCACACAAAGTCTAAGTCTGAAAATAATCACTGATCGCGAAGGCGTTACTCCTTGATCGATGAGATCGCGAGCGAGAATGCCTTTCCTGTCCCGATGATGCCACAGAGGAAAACTATAATGGGGTGTGTCTAGGGACACGAGATCATCGGATTCGTCGAGAAAAGCCTTCGTTCAGAAAGTAAGGGAAATTGGCGTTGCTGCTAATTGGTCAATCTCTATATCGGTGGTTAGAAAAGGATGTTAGCCGCCCTCGAGGGAAAGTTGCTAGTGGGAGACGCCGTTCGTTAAAAAATATGTCTCCCCTATCTTCCCGGAGCTGGGACAAAGACTGTTTGTCTGTTTGAAGGACTTTAGTTAACTAAACCTTAAGATTTATTACGGGCCCTCGGGCTAGCCGAACATGTACTGCGGAGACGCATCGACATCTGGCAATCATCTTACTCGAAGAATAGGGTCTGCGTGTGGCGAGCCACAGGACAGAAACCGTTGGAATGTTTACTGTCGCGTGTCGCCACGAATATTTCTTTTAAGGAGAGCTATAGAATTACTCCATACCTTTGTTAGACAAAGCGTTCATCCCGTGACCGCGGCTACGTTCGGCGACTGACTGTCGCCTCGAGCCCAAGCTCATTATCACGACTCTCGACAAATATGTAAACACACATAAAACGCACAATAATCTAGAAATAAAACCTTCAATACTATGTTGTCACAATACAAAATATATATGTATATATGAAATCAAATGATTGACACATAACCTCAAATACACAACACTATATCACAAAAGAATCTAAATGAAAATCACTTTGCCAGAAATATATACGTATATACGTGTGCGTGTGCGTGTTCTATCTTATTAAAAGAAATTAATATAAAATAAATAATTAACATTTCATTTCGTACGAACACTACATGAACGAGAGAAATATACATATAAATACGTATATATATATATATATGTATGTGTGAGTGCATATGTTTTATATTATCGAATACTCTATAAAATAAACTACTCAAAACAACAAATAACGCAATCGAAGAATTACAAAACATTAGCCATATTGAAGTGACACACAACATAAACATATATATATATATATACATATTATACTATTGTCACTTTAAAACAATATTAATAAATAAATGTTCTAATTGCGGTAGAATAAGGAAAAACGAGCGACAGACGAAAAATTACTTCGATATCAAACAAAACTAAAGACCCGTCACTAAAAACTTTACTGATGACATTTATGAGCAGCCATGTTGGATTTACACGCGTCATGGCGAAAGGAATATTAGGGATTAATGGAAGTCAGGCGCGAGAAACAAATCATGAAAACACATTGTTAACACTTTTCTTTAATAAATTCTATGCGCAACTACAAATGTAAAAAAAAATATATATATATAATTAATTAAAAGGGGGGAAATATAAAATTGAAAAAAATAACAAACGTAAAATAGATAACCTAACACTATCACATTCAAAATATATACATATATATATATATATATATGTCGGATCAGGATTCGAATTTTGGGCGCGCGACGACTCTTCATGTGGACTAGCCATCGTTTCACAAAGCCGAGATTTTATTTACACGTATATACAGGTCTATCACTAAGCTTAACAAATAATAAGTACAACTAATAATAAGTCTAACGAACACTAAGCCTAATGAATAATACGATCTACGAATAATTAAATTAAATAATACTATTAGCAATGTTTGAGTTCAAACGAATCCACGGTCACCGGGATAACTCCTTACTAAGCGAAACTAACTTAGACGCAAATGCGATCGTCGAAAATGCTCGATGTATCACTCTCCAAGGCAATCGCTAGAATGCCAGCCTCGTGGAGATTTTTCTCCCTGTACGATTGCATTTTGTTTTCTATACCCGTTTGGAAGCATCGAGAAGGTTCCAAACGCCCTTGCTAGGCACACTCGTTGGAAGCATCGAGAAAGTTCCAAAC